>NW_017671017.1:275576-380706 GCF_001879085.1 Nicotiana attenuata
ACAATCCTCACATCAACTGGGGCGAACCCCCTATATGCTGGTTTATGGTACAGAAGCAGTCATTCCCGCCGAGGTAGAAATCCCTTCCTTAAGGATCATACAAGAAGGTGAGCTGACGATGCAGAATGGGTGATGAGTCGCTACGAGCAGTTAGCCCTCATAGACGGAAAGAGGATGAATGTAGTTTGCCATGGTCAACTTTATCAGAACAGAATGTCCAGAGCCTTCAACAAAAGAGTCAAGCCGAGACAATTCACGCCGGGGCAGCTGGTGTTGAAGAAAATTTTCCCACATCAGGATGAAGCCAAAGGGAAGTTCTCTCCCAACTGGCAGGGTCCATACATGGTTCACCGGGTTCTAACAGGAGGAGCCCTCATACTTGCAGAAATGGACGGAGAAGTTTGGCCAAAGTCGATCAATTCAGATGCAGTCAAGCGTTACTATGTGTAATCTTCATGCTTTCCTTTATGATGTGATTTGAACTACGTCTAACCTGATTCCCGTTTAAGAGGGGATACGTAGGCAGCCTTATGGGTTCGGTCACAATTCAATAAAATTTTCATTTTCCCCGCAATTGGAAACTGGGGCAGAATTTTGAGGAGGACCCTCAAAATTCCGAAGTAATTTCAGCCAATCATCGCAAGCAACCGTTAGAAGCATCAACCCATTGAACTGGGGCAGAATTTTGAGGAGGACCCTCAAAATTTTAAAGCAAGAGAGGTTGCAATGTCCTGAACCACGTCACAGTCGGCGGTTCATCTAAAGAAAAACTATTTCTTAAATATGTACTTATGTCATACTTGTACAAACTCATGCATGTTTATTATCGAAATCGCCTTGTTCAGCAACGCTACCCCAATAATACATACCGTATCACCGAATCAGAGCCGAGCAGGTCAAGCAAAGCCAGCGGGGATACGAACTAACCTCCCCCCTCTACAAAACTCACGATTTTTCTTTGGATGCAGGCACTTGAGTTGCAAAGTCATCGAATATATTATACACTCAGGAATACAACTCTCAGAGCCATCACACCACAATATCCCCAGCAGCCACAATATCGCAATCAGCCATCAGCTATCAGCTAAGAAGACTTTATTACCATTCGCCTTTTTATTCTCTGCATTGCATAAGGCTACCATTCTGCCTTCCGAGACTAAGCACTGTCTCCATCTGCATCTCCTGCATTCCATAAGGCTATCATTCTGCCTTCCGAGACTAAGCACTGTCTCCATTTGCATCTCCTGCATTCCATAAGGCTATCATTCTGCCTTCCGAGACTAAGCACTGTCTCCATTTGCATCTCCTGCATTGCATAAGGTTACCATTCTGCCTTCCGAGACTAAGCACTGTCTCTATCTGCATCTGCATGGCTGAAAGATCGCCACTTTATTTATGTTTGCATGGCTGAAAGATCGCCACTTTATTTACATTTGCATGGCTGAAAGATCGCCACTTTATTTACATTTGCATGGCTGAAAGTTCGCCACTTTATTTACGCTTGCATGGCTGAAAGATCGCCACTTTATTTATATTTGCATGGCTGAAAGGTCGTTTTGCATAATTAGGTAAGAATGAATCTGGGTCGTTGATCAAAATTGATCAACGACCAGGATTTAATCCGGGTTGGGTCGGGTAGATTTAGGGTTTGGGCTTGGGTCTTTGGGCTGGTTTAATTGGGGTTGGGTATTGGGTTTAATCAGAAATGGGCTGGGAATTGGGGGTTAGATTTAGGCTAAATTTGAAAGCCAAATTTGGCTATACGTTAAATAGCCCTTTTTTCCCATTTAATTTATAAAAAATAAAAAATAAATTTTTGAAAACTAATTGAAGGAACTAATATGATTTACAATATATAATTAACAATTTAAAAATACAGGACTTAATTTTAGGAATATAAAACATAATTGAATCTTAAAATGGCTAATATTGCAATTATATGCAATTTAGCTTAAAAATACTAAATAAATTTGTAAAAATATGCAAAATTATCTTAGCTATATCTTAGCCTAAATTTAAAACTCCAATAAATGAATTACCAAAATAATAATTTTGGAAATAATCATTGGATTTTTATGGATGAAAAAGGGAAATAAATTAGTTTAAAAACCTTAAAAATTATGGGGAAAATAGTAAAATGCTTGGACATACTTATATATACATATATATATGCTATTTTTAAAGATATTTTGCATATAAAAATATACAGGGAAAAATTGGGTATCAACATACGCAGAGCGTTGGCTTCCTCGATTGCCCCCTCGGAATAAGTTGGCAAAAAAAGGGAGTGACCTATTGTCGCGGCCCCGAGCTCTTCACTCGGGGAGTTCTCATTAGCTTCGGGGGTCTCATCATTTTCCCCGTCCTGTATATTTGTTGAAGAAGGATGGACAATCTCATCCTCTGAGGACACGGGGACCTCGCCCGCATCTTTCTTTGGGTTTCCCTCACCTCGGGACGGGATCTCCAGTTCGGAAGATATGACGGCCTCGATTGGTTTCCTGGTTCGATGCACCAACGCTGACTCTTCGCCATCGTTTTCTTCATCATCGGGGAACCATGGGCCGAATCTGCGCCCGTTTGAGCAAATCTTTTTCGCAGCCGTCGAGCAGGGGTTTTCTTATCTTGGGGGTCTTCGGGCTTCGAAACCCTCTTCCTTTTATTGTCCTTCTCCGATTTCGGAATCGATGGCTTGGTCTTCTCCCCGGACGGAGCTGGCCTCATCTTAGAGGCATCCCCAAGGCCTGCACAAGTAAACATGAGTAAATTGACACCACTAGTGTATGAAAAGTATTTGAAACTCGGGAAAGCACTTACCATGGTTCTTGGCCTCCCACTGGACCTTCGCTAATTCATGCCACTTGTGCTTATCGTAGGAAGAGGTGGCAGCTAACTTTCGGACCCAATCCTCGAGGTCCGGCACCGCAAGGGGCGACCAAGCAGTGGCTGCCAAAAGAAGGGTAAAGATATTATAAGATGAAGAAGCAAAACATGAATAGATATTGGGGAAAGAGGCTTCACTTACGTTTAAAGTTCCACCTTTCCGGGAACGGCATTTTGTCCCTGGGGATGACATCCGAAGTTCTTACTCTGACGAATCGGCTCATCCAACCTCGATCTTTGGTCTCGTCAGTACTGGCGAAGATGGCTTTCGTTGTTCGACGCTGCAACTTGATGAGCCCTCGAAATAGCTGGGGCCGATACAATTGAATAAGATGGCTGAGGGTGAATTCTAACCCCTCGGCCTTTTCGAAAAAGAAGCGCAGCATAATCACGATACGCCAAAAGGAGGGGTGAATCTGACCGAGGGTGACTTCGTATATTTTTCAGAAGTCGATCACCACCAGATTGAGGGGACCCAGAGTGAAGGGATAACTGTAAACACTTAGAAACCCCTCCACGTGGGAAGTAATACTTTCCTCGGGGCTCGGGATCTGGATCACGACCTCGTCTCCCCAGCCACAGTTCTTCCTCACATCCTCGATAATCTTCTCCGATATCAGGCTAATATATCGAGATGCGTGTTCACATCGGCCTAGGACGCCAGGGGGATTCTCTATGCTAAAGTCCTTCTTGATTACGCAAGGACCGGGGGTGATTTCCTCAAGAGTCGGCGGCACCACTGGTTTGGCCGGCCGGGAAGTAGAAGAAGACGACGCTTTATCCTTTTTAGGGACCATTTTGGAAGTTTTAGCCATGCGGTAAGCTAAAGAATACTGGTTGCACAGGAATGTGGTGTTTCTTACAAGAGCTTGGCATTTCCCGGCGCTTAAAGAGGCGGTGGAAACAGGCGATTAGAGAAAGAGATGAAGACAGGGAAAATGTAAGGAAAAGGTAAAGTTATTTGCTAAGAGGAATCGCCTCATATTTATAGAGCGGCAACAATGGTTCGGCGGCGCTAGTGGCCGACCAATGCTAGCGTGCATTCAATGTTTTGGGGAAGCGGACCGACGGGACGTTTCGGTCCCTTTGAACGCATGCATCACAGAAATGACATCATCACTAAAGGCTTCGGGAAAACGAGGATCAAAAAGCATTTCTTATCATCTTACTCTAAGAAACGCGGGGACTATCTGTACGGTCGAGATTGAATGCCTTCGATCTATACACTTGGGAGGTCGTCCGAAGTCCGAGTCCGGGTAAGGCCAGGTTCGAGCTCGAGGGACCAGATCCGAGTTCGAAGGAGAAGCACGATGTATACCGAGGCCGGGTGTGTTCGACCCCGAAATAGTATCGTTATGGATTTGTACTAAAGCAAGCTAGATTCCTGCCACGTCCCCTGAGTCATGGCGTAAATCACAGAATGGGGTTGTACAATTCCTTACTAGACGGTTAGACAGCTGTACCAAGAATATTCCCTACTGTAAATGGAAATATTCCTTATTTAAGGGTTCCCCCACTATATAAGGGGGACCCCAATCATTTGTAAGATCATCTTTTTACTGAGCAAAGAATATACTCTATGTTTTTTGCCTGTTGTTCATCTGAATGGTCCCTTAGCTTAATTGTTCTTACTTTGATTTTCTTACTTAGTTGTTCTTACTGCCCTAAAGCCACCTCTAGGTCACCTTCTCGAGGTCACTGCTGCTAACTTACATTGGTTTGATTCACTTCTATCTTCCATTTCTACTTCATATTTCCTGATTATTAATTGGTATTGAACTAACTCACATATCTTTAAAACCACAAATCAAGTTTAATTGTTACTCATATTTTCGAGGTAAACAAACATACTAAAAAATAAAAAAGTTATGTAACCAGGAAACTTTCATCTGAAGAAATTTATCTCATTCAAGAACTTTCATTTAAATTTGGAAAAGAAAAGTTCTTTGTTTTTAAGCTGGAGCCCCACTGCTTGTAAGAATGTATTTGAACATATATTATGTAACTCTAATTTTAATTTGTTCGTCGTAATTGATAATTAGATGTTGCAGGTTTATCACATTATACAAAAGGGGTTTGGTGAGTTATGCATATGCTGTTGATTTGTCTAATATTCTGTTGCAAATTACGCGTTAATCTTTATCATCTGCAACACTTTCTTTACCCTATTTCAACGTTTAATAATTCTTTTTTCAAATTCCTCTTTTTGTTACTTCTACCGAGTATTTAACCACAATACTATTTATTATTTATTTATTATCTATATGTTATTACTATTA
Organism: Nicotiana attenuata; assembly: GCF_001879085.1. NCBI lineage: Eukaryota > Viridiplantae > Streptophyta > Magnoliopsida > Solanales > Solanaceae > Nicotiana > Nicotiana attenuata. The sequence continues at coordinate 280,739 of NW_017671017.1, forward strand.
TGAATATGAGAAGCGTAATCAGTGTAAAAAATTAAATTACCAAAATGTACATTACAATTTGAATGACGTTTTACTTTAAAAATAAAAAATTTCTGTATAAAACGTGTCTTGAAATTTTTAGCTTAGTTATTATAATCATGAGTATATACAATCTTCTGCTAATTAAAGGTGTTTACAATATCTTGGTATAAGAAAACTTTGAGGTATCAAATCGAAATAATATTCTTGTCCGGCTTAATACGAGCTAATTACTTCCTTAAATTTTATAAAATTTGCTTCAAATGTTCTTCCTTTATTGAATTCGTTAAATATGAACACTAATAATTTTTCAGAAACTTACACTTTTTTGTACTTTTTTAAAATTTTATAAGTCCATTTCTAGTAATATTTATATGATTGTTTAAAATTTTGTAAGCAATAGTTTATATGGGGCACACGCGCAACGCGCGTGCTGAGAGACTAGTATACAAATAAGGGAAAAACCCAGATAATAACATTTGTGATTGAAGTAGAATTTTCTGCCAACCTATTAATTGAATGGCAAGGGTGTGAAAGTAAATTCAGTTTTTTTTTATGCCTATATTGCTATTTCGCTTGTGCGGGATCCATCCCATTTATGATTGAAGAAGAATTTTCTGCCAACCTATTAACTAGATGGCAAAGGTGGTAAAAGTAAATTTAATTTTTTTCTGCCTATATTGCTACTTTGCTCGTGCGTGGTCCATCTCATTTATGATTGAAGAAGAATTTTCTACCAACCTATGATTCAGCTTTTTTTTTCCGCCTATATTGCTATTTCGCTCGTGCAGGATCCATTCCATTTATGATTGAAGAATAATTTTCTGCCAACCTATTAACTAGATGGCAAAGGTGGTAAAAGTAAATTTAATTTTTTTCTGCCTATATTGCTACTTCGCTTGCGGGGTCCATCTCATTTATGATTGAAGAAGAATTTTTTGCCAACCTATGATTCAGTTTTTTTTCCGCCTATATTGCTATTTCGCTCGTGCGTGATCCATTTCATTTATGATTGAAGAAGAATTTTCTGTCAACCTATTTACTAGATGGCAAAGGTGGTAAAAGTAAATTTAACTTTTTTTCTATCTATATTGCTACTTCGCTCATGCGGGGTCCATCTCATTTATGATTGAAGAAGAATTTTCTGCCAACCTATGATTCAGTTTTTTTTCCCGCCTATATTGCTATTTCGCTCGTGCGGGATCCATTCCATTTATGATTGAAGAAGAATTTTCTGCCAACCTATTAACTAGATGGCAAAGGTGGTAAAAATAAATTTAATTTTTTTCTGCCTATATTGCTACTTCGCTCGTGCGGGCGGGGTCTATCTTATTTATGATTGAAGGAGAATTTTCTGCCAACCTATGATTCAGTTTTTTTCCGCCTATATTGCTACTTCGCCCGTGCGGGATCCATCTCATTTATAATTGAAGAAGAATTTTCTACCAACCTATTAATTGGATGGCAAAGGGTGGTGAAAGCAAATTCAATTTTTTTTTGCTGCCTATATTGCTACTTCACTCATTCGGGATCCATCCCATTTATGATTCAAGAAGAATTTTGATGGTAAAAGGTGGTGAAAGTGAATTTAGTTTTTTTTTTCCTGACCTATATTGCTACTTGTCCATTCCATTTATGATAGAAGAAGAATTTTCTGCTAACCTATTTATTGGATGGTAAAGGGTGGTGAAAGTAAATTTAATTTTTTTTGCTGCCTATATTGCTATTTCGCTTGTGCTGGGTCCATCTCATTTATGATTGAAGAATAATTTTCTGCCAACCTATTAATTGGATAACAAAGGGTGGTGAAAGCAAATTTTGTTATAAATAGAATTTTATTTATGGTGAATGTCTATATTTAGAGAGATTCTAGGGTTTATTACTTGGTGGCTAAGTCACCCTCTCCCTATAAATAGAGGATTTTATTCCATTGTAAATCATCACAAATCAATAAGAATTCTCTCTCCCTACTTTTCTCTGCAATACTATTCTTCTTCTTTTATTATTTCATAACACGTTATCAGCACGAGACTCTAACTAATTGAGTAGAAGATTTGGGATTGAGCATAATGATTTTCAATTATTCCATGAACTTCCTTCATGATTAAATTCTGAAATTCTGAATTTAAGGTAAGTATTTTACCGTATTTTTCTCTTTTATTCTATACTTTGATTTTAAATACAAGCAAAGACAACAAAGTTTGATTATAACTCTAATGGAGTTTGTAAGAAATTATAACCACCTGAGGTGGTAAAATTTCTATGCCCGGCATGATCAAATTCATGTATGATTATGGGCATAAAAATAAAAACACGTCCCATTGAATTTGCTCCATTCTCATTCCCTTAAGAGAATGTGATAGCAGTATGTGATAAGTCTAAAAGAAGACAAAATTATTACTATGAATGTATCAATGGATATGGACGTGGCAATAGACGAAATTATAATCGTCATCATTTGTGGTAATGAGAACAATGAGGATTCTCAAAATAATCTTTCACTCTGTGAAAAATATTTGTCATCGATTTGACATGAGATTTTGTAAAGCACATATAGATGATTATGGTCCATTCATTATGTGAATGTGACAACATCTGATTTATGAATACATATTCATTATTCAAAGAATATGAACGTTCTAGTGGTAGTGAATATACCGCACTCACCTCTAAAAGGAGGTTTGAGATGATATAAGAAAATAATATCATTATTATGGCATGAATGGTCATTGGTCACGTACCTATTGTACACCAAAATATTTTGGCATTGTGATTATTAAAAGACAATGGTAATGCAAGAAACATATCTTGCACATAATTTTGATCATAACCATAATGGTATAACTTTCTCTTTAAAAGAGATATTCACCTTATGGGTGTTGATGAATATGTGGTACTACAAAATTAATTGAGAACTCTGCAAGAGCCAATTATACTATTTTGGAGAAACACAATTGATTACCAATGAGGTATTGTGTTGTAGTAAGTCTCAAAGAAACTTATTGAGTTTCTAAAGTATTCGCGAAAGCGGTTGGTCATACTAAGACTATAAATAAAGGAAAGATTTAATATCTTTTATTACTACAACTTGTAGCTGGGTAATATGTATGTGAAAAGCTACCCACTCTATTCTCCAGTTTGCACTACACAAATAAAAGAATACCACAATAAAGTGGATGTTTATTGATATAAAAACCCATATCATAATAAACATGGAGTTTATTGATAATTGCACACGTCATGGTGTAAATCTAAAGTTTATCAATATTGATAATTTATTCAGTTGGTATAATTGGTTTAGCCATATCAATTTAAGTATGATGTGCAAAAATAATAGAGAATTCACATGGGTAAATATTAAAGAACTAGAAAGTTCTTTACGAATTCTCTTACATTGCTTGTTCTCATTAATTAATAGACCAATTAAAATTGGGATTGAATCCGATGAATGCTGGAAATATCAAAGGTGAATATGGGCCCATTCACCTACCATGTATACCACATAAGATGCATCTATGAGATGGTTACATGTGCAATTATTATTAACCCGCAATATGGTGTTTGCGAGGTAACTTGCTCAATAATTTAATTTCGAGCATAATTTCCAGATTTTCTATTCAAGAAGTTCATCTTGATAAGTTGGTTTACATCACAATTGGTTTAGCAAAATAATTTATTGAGTGCCTCCACTTAATAGCTAAACTATTGCTTATGAGAACAAAGTTATATATATCAGTTTGATATACGTTATATACGGAAGTATATTATTTTCTCCCCTCACAAGTGGTTCAGGGTCAGGAACCAAATAATTTCATCTTATTATTATTGATGTGCGGTGTATATTTTAATTAACACCATAACGCACAAAGGTGGATTCTCAAAGTTGAGGTAACAAGTTAGTTTTTCTAACATGAGGGGGAGACATGATAAACAGTTGAGAAAAAGTTACGTGGAATGAATTATCATTTGTTCATATAGATCCTCGAATAAGATAATATGAATTTGAAGTTCATAAAAAGGATAATTCATGTGTAATTTATTGCAAACCATGCCAGTGCATTTGCTGACCCAAAGAAAGTAACTATATTCTCATTGCAAATGCTCATATTAAGTCCTAGAAGGACAAAGTCTATGGTACGCTTATAGCATACAGACAAATCGGTTTCAAATAAAACTTCTTGATAAAAAAGATGAGCAAATGATCAAAATGATCATAATAAAGGAGGCAAGTGATCTAGAAGATCACATGACATAACACTTTATAAAATCTCAAGAGAGATTCAGGTACCTGAAAATATGAATGAAGAGATCTCTATGTTATGTCTTTATGAAAAAAATATTGAAACTGATATAAAATGTTTGTCGACGACATCTATGATAGCGCTAAATATATATATGAGGATCTTAAGTCTGAAGAAACAATTCAAATAGAATTGGTTTCATAAGAAAGCCATGTAGCTTTGAACATGTAGTTCAAACACTTGAAAGTATAAAGTCAATGGTATGTGCAATCAGTTTTCGATATCTTATATGTCTAGCATGACATGAAAACTTGATATGCATCTAAAGTCTATTATATGGCTTATATGACTTAACAATCCCTGAAGGATTTAAATTGCTTAAAGCATATAAAATTCATGGTCATGAAGTACTACATCCTCAGTGCAATTTGTGCACAAATGTATCTTGCTATAATTATATGCATGATAATATGATAGCAAGAGTTTTCACCTCTATGTGAAGATATTGAACTGGCGATTCCAACAAGATCATATGAAGACAATCCATCTCTATCAAGAATGATGATTTCAAGGTGCAATATATTCATTCAAGTGAATATGGCTGATTTGTTTATCAAATATCTACCAAAGATCTTTTGAAGATGGTGCACAAGATTGGAATGCAAATGCTTAAGGATGTGAAGTGATGCTCTCATGAGGGGGAGTTAATACGCGTTGTACTCTTTTTCCCTTACAAGGTTTTGTCCCACTGGGTTTTCCTTGCAAGGTTTTTAACGAGGCAACCAAAAGGCGTATTGTTAGATATGTGTACTCTTTTCCTTCTCTAGAATTTTTTTCCCACTGGGTTTTATTTAGTTAAGGTTTTAACGAGGCACATTATCTGTTGAATAGACATTCAAGGGGGAGTGTTATAAATAGAATTTTATTTATGGTGAATGTCTATATTTAGAGAGATTCTAGGGTTTATTACTTAGTTGCTAAGTCACCCTCTCCCTATAAATAGAGGATTTTATTCCATTGTAAATCATCACAAATTGTCTCTCCCTACTTTTCTCTGCAATACTATTCTTCTTCTTTTATTGTTTCATAACAAATTTAATTTTCTTTTTTTTTTTTCTGGCGACTATATTGCTACTTTGCTTGTACGGGGTCCGTCATATTTATAATTGAAGAAGAATTTTCAGCCAACCTATTTATTGGATGGCAAAGGGTGGTGAAAGTAAATTCAGTTTTTTTTTACTGCAAAAAAATTAAATTTACTTTCACCACCATTTGCCATCCAATTCATAGGTTGGCAGAAAATTCTTCTTCAATCATAAATGAGAAGGACCCCGCACAAGTGAAATAACAATCTTAGCTAGCTTGAGATATTTTGTGTTACTAATTTATTAACTATGGCATCTTTTAACAGATGAGAAAAATGTATATTGGATATTCTTGTTAACACAGACACACAGGTCACGTTATTGCACTCACAAGTCCCGATACAACATAGTTATTCAAGCAGTATCTGTTTACCCGTAAAACGGTATAGTTAAATTTATTATGTGATTTATAGACAAGCGAATTGATTTGATCCAAAACTGATGAAGAGATAAAATTAAAATTGAGATTTAACATTGAAATTGAAAAGATAACAAGCCTGGCTCCGAACTCAGCATCTCCGAGAGCATAAATGTGAATAACACAAAGTGAAATAAAACTGTTATTTCAAAGCAAAATAGTAAAATATAGTCTTTTTTGAATAGAATGTTCCATGTCCTTACAATGGCGGCTGAACCGGCTATTTATAGGTCTACCTGGGGGAACAAGATCCTAGGATCAAGCTCATCTTAAATGATAATAAAAATGTCATTGATGAACATGTAACTGCAGGCCTCGAATGCAAATATTCTGTGCAACGGTAGTTTAATGTTACTGAATATTCCCTCATTGAATGTTATCCGATGGAAGACCTTTGAACTTCTACCATCGACTATGTTCCCATCGGAATCTGCCTGGTACCGGCGACACTCGTTGTATCAACTGTTTCCCGACTAGTCCTTTGTCTGTCTTCGGTTCCACATGTCATGTCACCATTTGACCATCTATTATTAACCAATTTTACCCCATACAACATCAAAAGAGGAGTTTAATCCCTCGTTGTGGGCATCGCCAATATAGACGATTGTATTGCCCATGCTCGGGAACTGGAGTTATTTGCTCGTCCAAATCTTCCTGCTCGACCCGCTGCGACTGACTCCTCGAGTACCGGTTCCAAGTACTCGGGAACCAAAGGGGAGACTAAAGAAGATGAAGGCCTCGAACCGGTAGTGGATCCTTCTTCATCACCGTGGGGAATGTAGATCCCTCGCTCCCTTCGGGTTTTGGCAGCAATGATGTATAATTTCCTTTTCTTTTCTTTCCTTTTTTTATCTTGTAATTATACCAAACCTCTCATCGAGTTTGGCACTTAAAAAATAAAGAATTTCTTCTTAAGTGTTGTGCAAAAATATTCCTTTTATGTTTAGTAGATTAAAGCTTCAAGTATACTTTAACATTCGAAGCTTTTGATTCTGGGCATAAACTCTTCCTGAATCTACCATTTACAACTAGGGTTTCATATGAGAGGGCCCTTATGTTTACGGTGCTCTTGAAGAGGACGTCTCATGTTCATTCCGGCACAAACATTTGATGTTTTTGTTAATTTTCAAACGATAAAATTAACTTATCATTTGGACAAGAAATAAGATAAAAATAAAAGGACTTTGTTTTATTTCCTCTATTTTTAAAAGTACATAGGCATTCGTTTGCTTAAATAAATAAATTTGTCAATACGTGTGACTAATTTGTACAACTTATTTCTACAAGGGCGGTCATGCAGTCCCCGGTCCTGACAAAAATATTGATCCTGGTTCTCACAATCCCGATTTTCGCGGAACTCTTGGTGCTGTATATGATATTATCCCCCCCCCCCCCCCCAGTGTTTGAATGCGAAGCATGCGAATTCGAACACTGGAAGTCCTACGCCCGGATTGCTGCTTCACCACTGGAAACAACTTGTGAATGGTTAAATAATATTTTTTTAATAATGGAAGGCAAAGCTTGCATCGAACCAAAGATTATTTAACCATGTGAAAATTTTATTGCCTCGACACTTAATGATCTTGCCTTTTGCTGATGTCGCTCCCTTTGTATTATGCTTTTCATCGCTACCTTATTAAAAACATTGCCAGAAAAATCCTATTGGGAAAAAAAAATTTGAAGGAAAAAAGAGTGCAGCACATACTTTCAGTACTGGTAGGATACATCAGCAATAATATATTTTGAGGTGAGTCACATTCCAATTGCTGGGTAATTTGACTCCATCTTGATTTTTCAAATCGTACGATCCTCTACCGGTGATAGATGAAACCCGAAAAGGGCCTTTCCAAGGTTGTCCCAACTTCCCGGCATTGACTTCCCCGGTGCTCTAAGTCACCTTTCTCTGAGTCACCTATATGAAAACCAAGTCTTCTACCTTGAAGTAACGGATATTGTCCCTTCAATGATTATAATATTTTTTCATCCTTTGATTTTGAGCCACCATCCTCACGTACGCCAAGTCCATGTGCTCATCGAGCAAGTCCAGTCTCACCAACAATGCTTCATTGTTTGCTTCTTCGTTTGTTCGGGTAAACCTTAAAGTCGGTTCCCCTACTTCCACCAGTATCATAGCTTCCGCACCATACACGAGAGAGGAAGGTGTTTCTCCCGTGATCGACCTCGTCGTTGTTTGATATGCCCATAGCACTCCTGGTAGCTCATTGGGCCACTTGCCCTTAGCATCTTCCAACCTCTTTTATGGTTCTAAATAATTACCTTGTTGGTTGATTCCGCCTGTCTGTTAGCACTTGGATGGTACAGTGAAGATGTAATTCTCTTGATCTTCAATCCTTCCAAAACAGTTTGTGACTTATGAACCTATGAAATGCGGCCCGTTGTCACAAGCAGTTTCCTTCGGTATTCGGAATCGGCAGATTATTTGGTCCCATATGAAGTCGACCATTCGCGTTCATCGATCTTTTGGTAAGGTCCTACTTCACCCCATTTAGTGAAGTAATCAGTTAAAACTAAAAGAAACCTCGCCTTTTCGAGACTCGGTGGGCGCCAAACTGTTTACCCGCAAAACGGTACAGATTTATTACGTGGTTTAGAGACCAGCAAATTGATTTGATCCAAAAATGATAAAGAGATAAAATTAAAATTGGGATTTAACCATTGAAATTGAAGAATATAACTAGCCTGGCTCCGAACCCAGCGTCTCCGCACAAATGGGAATAACGACAAAGTGAAAGAAAGTTGTTAATTTAGAGAAAAATAGTAAAATATAGCCTTTTTTTAATAGAATGTTTCATGTCCTTACAATGGTTGTTGAACCTGCTATTTATAGCCTACCTAGGGGAACAAGATCCTAGGATCAAGCTCCTCTTAAATGATAATAAAAATGTCTTAACCTTTGAATGCAAATATTCAGTACAAAGTCGTTTAATGATAGTGAATATTCCCTCATTGAATGTTATCTGATGGCAGACCTTTCAACTTCTAGCGTCGACTATATTCCCCTCGGAATCTGCCAGGTACAGGGCACACTCGTTGTATCGACTGTTTCCCGACTCGTCCTTTGCTTGTCTTCGGTTCCACGTGTCATGTTACCATTTGACCATCTATTATCAACCGATTTTACCCCATACAACATCAAAAAAGGAGTTTAATCCCTCGTTCACTACTAGAAAACTGCCTAAAACCGTCCGAAATCGGTCGAAAATCAGGAAAAACCGATCGATTTCCGACCAACTTTAATCTGCCGAAAATAGGTTGGTCGGTAAAAACACTGACCGAAATCGGTCGGTAAATTAATTTTCACAAACGACCCAAAAAGAAAAAATCTGCCGAAAAAACCCAAGTCAGACAGTATTCCGACCGAATTCTGTCGGTTTTTTTAATTATGCAATTAAAAAATGCACCGTCTGGGACTCGAACAAGGGTCTGTACGGTGGCAGGATACTATTCTACCACTAGACTATTGGTACATTTTTGTTTATTAGAACTTTCTTTTAATTTATTTGTACTCCTTAATTTTATTTTCGCGCGAAAATAACCGACCGATTTCGGTCGGTTTTATTAAAAATATAAAATTACGGACTGAAGTCGGTCAGTTTTTTAAAATGACTGACTGAAATAACCGACCGATTTCGGTACTTCGGTCGGTTTTTTAAAATGACTGACCAAGGTTTTTTGAATATTTTAGTTTATTTTATATGAAAAATCGACCGATTTCGGTCGGTTTCTTAAAAAATAAATTTCTTGGGATGCTAAAATAGTTTCCCGCATTTTTGCGCAAAAAAAAGCGTCCGAAGTCGGTCGGTTCCGTATAAAAAAATAAAAAATAAAATATTTTGAAAAACCGATCGGTCGGTTTTGGCCGAATTTCTAGTAGTGGTTATGGCAAAGGTTATTGTTTTTTCTTTGTTCTCTTCGAGCCTGGCTATAAAAAAGGAACGATCAAGTGATGGCAAGCGCAGTTACACTGAATAGCGGCTTCCAAATTAGGATCAACTTAGCAAAGGATGGCAAGGGCAGTTAGTATTCCCACAATTGATCTCTCAACTTTCTTCTTGAATGATGAAGATCAAGAGGGCAAGAAGAAGGTCACTGAAATAATCAAACAAGCCTGCTCTGAGTACGGCTTATTTCAAGTGGTAAACCATGGCGTACCCATAGATTTCAGTCACCAAGCTATGGAGCTGTGCAAAGAATTCTTTGATCAACCATATGAGGAGAAATTCAAAGTTTACACTGAATCAGATGCTCCACTTCCTTGTCCTCATGGATATCGCAAGCACAAAGCCGATAAGAATGAATATTTGTTCATGTTGCCCCCTGGAACCACGGGCAATGTTTTCCCTACCAATCCACCACATTTCCAGTACGAATTTCATGACAAAACTTCATTGATTTTCTTATGCTCATTCTCACAAAAATAGAGTTTTCATCCTTTTTTCTTTTTTTTGAATCCCGTTTACAGGCTTATTATGGAAAAATTGTTTAATAAATTTTCGGAGACGTGCCAGCTCTTGGAGGGCATTCTGAATGATTCTCTCGGTCTCCCTCCCAACTGCCTGAAAGATTATAACAACGATAGATGTGTGGATATTTTGTTGAGTTGTCGTTACTTCCCAGCAACTGAAACTCAAGATAATGGTGCTAACTCACACCAGGACCCTGCTGTTTTGAGTCTCATATTTCAGGATGATGCTGGAGGTCTCGAAGTTCTCATTGATGGGGAATGGATACCTGTGACTCCAATTGAGGGGGCCTTGGTCTTCCATATATGCGATGTTCTTCAGGTAACAAAGAAATTAACAAGAGCTACAAAATGAAATGTTTTAGATTTGATTGTATCAATTTCATCCTTGCTAATTGCTTGAATGTATGCATGGCAAATTGGCAGGTGCTAACCAACGACAAATTTGTGAGCCCCTTCCACCAAGTGCTGAGGCCCAAGGGAAAAAGTCGTTACGTTTTTGTATTTTTCTACAATTTGAATGGAGAGAAATGGGTGGAACCATTGCCACAATTTACTAAAGTAATCGGGGAGCCTCCAAAATATAGGAGATTCCAATATAAAGACTACTTTGGTGTGAGAGTAAAAGAGAAGTTGAATCCTCCAGCCAGGCACGAAGACAAAACAACATTAATCACCTTTGCCTCTGCGACTAATTAGCGACAATTGAACTACTACATTTTGCTTGATTTTCTATGTTGTATCTTGAGTATAATAACGTTGTGGGTGTGTTTATATTTGCAAAGATATCCAAACCATGCTTGGGTTAAATGAATATTTGCCAAAAGTACACATTTTGGTAGAAAAAAATTGCAGGACCTAGATAGCCAAGTTACTTCTTTATTTATCCAGTTCATATTTTTCTAGTAGGGGTGTACATAGGTCAGGTTGGTTCGGGTTTTCAATTACCAGATCAAACCAATTGTGTGAAAAGTCGGGTTTTTTAATCTTGGTTTTTCTCGGATTTTTCGGGTTTTTGGGTTATTTCGGGGTTTTTTTTTCATAAAGTCTTCATAGCACAAAACATAGAATTTGTGCTCCAAATATTTCTTTGATCCTAGTAAGACATAACTATATAAGGTTTTTTCAAGAAAATAACATAAAATATGAGATGAGCTATGGTATTGTACTAAGATACTCAACAATAAAGTTAATAAAATCGCATAAAATAAATATTATTAATATGACATATTGAAAATAAACATAATCTAAAATTATTAAGTTGCTAAAATAAGTACGACTAACAAGTACTATTTTTACATGACTAAACACTAAAAAGAAATAAGTTGTGTATTTTATCTAAATCATGAAAAAACCACAAAAAAAAAAAATAGATATTCAACGCTATTGTCATAGTACAATTTAATTGAATGTCTTTTATTAGCATTAATATTGACTATAAACTACAACTAGAAAGGCGATTCCCCCCTACTATCTACAACTCCAGAGCGACAAGAGTGCTTATTCCCCAAAAAAAAAGATCCATTCCCGATTGAATTATTTCGGCTCACTCGTTACCAATGGGATCAGGGGTACTTCCAGCAAGAAATATATCGAAGAGTTAATGCTGGGCTAGCAGAAAATCAAAGTTTATCAGAAGCCTGGTCTAAAATTCCTGAAAATTTAACTTTTTATGATTACATCGGCAATAATCTATTGTAGCATTCAAGAATTATAAGTCCAAGTTTAAAATAATATGTTAAAAGATAAAATTATGAAAATGTTTAAGAAATATTTATAAAGTACACAACAATAAATATTTTTATGTATTAAATATATTTAAAATTTCTATATATGTAATGTTGGGTTGGGTTGGTTTGGTGCGACTTTTTTTAGTTAAAATCAAACCAAACCAAACCATAGTCGGATTTTTTTCTCGATTTGATTCGGATTATCGGTTTCCTTTGTACACCCCTATTTTCTGGTTTAATTTTTTTCTGGACTGCCTGCTTGAGGTGGGGTTTTGATACCTTTTGCCAATGTACCCGTATATATTAATACTAACATTTTATAACTAAGTAGGTAAAGGATATCTTCTCAATCAACGTAATAATTCATTTCATACAAACTGAATTTAACTTTAACTATAATAATAAAGCATCACTGCTTGTACGAAATTCAGCATATGCTACTGTGCAAGATCAGCAGTCTGCAGACGCCCTCTCAACCATGACAGACAGATAGGAAATAGAACGCCCAGAGATTTGATTTAGCCTCATTTTGAACTCAGGGAGGAAATGGTAATTAGGCATAGATTACGATGTCCCTAGCAAAATGGGGAGCTCCCTAAAAGCAATGGCATGTTCTTTTTTGTTTTTTTTTTTTTTATAATTTTTTCTTATTTCATCATTCCAAAACAGAGTACATTGGTTTGAGGGTGATGTTTATAGTCCACAAACACCCTTATCTAACATGAAAGATAGCACATGCTATCTTGTGGGAGAAGAGCCGAAGGAAAATCCTGGGTATTGGATACTTTATAGTTTGTACCAGTTATCAAACAAATTATCCAACCCTCAAAAACATACCAAAAATAAATAATATTCTACCCATGAAACTGAAACTCATGGAGGCATTTTCCAGATAGAACAACAAAATCTATACTTCACTGTTTAAGCTATTAGTGAGCATATAATATAATCCATGATCATAACTCCATAACCTAACATTATCAGTTTTTGCCAGACAAACACTTAATCAATCGAACTAGTCTAATGAAAACATTTTGGAACCTCTGGAATTAGATATTTTGCTTACAAGTTATAACCATACAAGAGAAGAAAAGGTATAGTCACCACAGTTATTCTGTTCTTTGGCAACATTCAAAGCCTCTTTACAGACATTAAACCCTGATGATTAAAACCATTGAAGACGAGATCCCAAAATAGGGGTCTTGAACAGTTTATCTGCCTTCATTCTTCATCACCATCCTCATCCTCCTCCTCTTCTTCCTCTTCGTCTTCAGAGCCTTCACTGTCCTTTCCCTGCATTAGCATTCGAGTCAAATCAACCAATTCAACTATCTGACCAGAGAACATTATCTGCACTCCTAATAACCTCGGGAAGACTTAAAGCCAGTTATACAATTTTAAGTCATTCATGACTCATTCAGCTCTTGACAAGAGCCGTCAAGAACCATTGAACACAGGTCTTTTCACCTGATATAATCAACAACAGGCAACTTAATCAAGAAGTAATTTGTGCCCCATTCCCGAAAATCTACATTGCACATATAGTACCAGAATATTGTTCCTCTGCCAAAAAGAATGACGCGCATCATAATGATACTTATCTACCAATGACCCTATGAACAATTCAGCCATAACTTATCAAGGATCAAAGAATGCCTGAGTTCTGTCAATAATACATCTCAATTTACTGTTAAGTTGTCCTGACCAATGTTGGACCATATGCACTATGGTAAAACCAAGGAGAGAGAAGATAAAGGGAGGGGAATTACACGTAGACTTCCCCTAGGTTTAAAAAATTACCCTTCTCCTCATGTTTTGAAAAAACTGGAAAAAGAAAAGGTATTCTTCCTTTTTTTTTGAGATGGTAACATGAAAAGGTATTCTTCCTTATAGTCGAATTTGGGAGAGGTTGGAAGTAAGACGTGAAGATATTGTATCCCCTCTGCTTTTATTTCCTAATCAATGAAGGGTAACAAGACTGAATGTCCTGCTACCCATCCTTCATTCTAAACAAATAGCTTGTAGCTTCCAACAGAGACCTATATCCTAGGCCCAAGAACAAAATAAGAATGCAGTCTCTCCATTGAAATAAAGATATGTTCAATAGTAGAAAGTGATCTGGCCTTTTCAAACGTAACAATTACGACTCCCCTACCCTGCCTGAAACTTAAACCTACTCTTTTCTCTCTTTACGGTGTTCTAAGGGCTGCATTCTAACCCTCTGGACTTGATATCAGACTCATTTTGCAAGAGCAAAGATACATTTATTAGTGGAAGACCAGTAAAAAATATTTTCGGCAGCCTCATTATTGCAAAAGAAAATGTCTTTTGAGTCATCAGCCAAAAGCACTCTCGTCCAACCTTGCCTTTCACCCTGTGGTGTCTTATATTTTTCAGGTCCCCTTTCGTTACTTTTAACTTGATACAAGAGCAATAAAGTTTTGTTGGAAAGCATGGTAAATGAATCTCCTGAGGCTCACAACTAAGCTGAAAACTGCTCAGAAATAATCTAGAAAATGTAGCATGAGCCTCAAAAGAAAAGAAGGAAACCACCACGACGAAGATGTGGGAAGTTGCAGACCTTAAGAGTGTAGGATTTTAGAGCCTCCACGGAGCAAACAGACTATGCTTAGAATTTATTCTTCTATGAAGCCAAATAAATTAAGGAAAATTCTTGAAAAGCTCAAAAGGCCTCTAATCTCAAGAGCACGCTCTCTTGATGTTGTATTGTCATAGTAAGTAGGGAGAAAGAAAAGGATAAAGGAAGTTATACTTGGAAAATAGTTTTTCCCCAAAGAGTACTTAAGGTAGGAGATAGAAAACACTTAGTAAGTGCTCAATCTAATGCCATCATCGCAGCAAGCTTACTCAACAATTTACTTATGCAACAATAGATCGCCCAAGGTAGCAACCAAAACCACACACTTGAATTCTAGTGATAAGGTAGTTACAACCTCAAGCTCCACTCAACTCCACAGTTTTCTTCGACCCTCAATGACCCTTTCTTACTTACGATCTTTGACCTTGGGAAGTACCTTCTTATGAAGCTGATATATCAATTAGGAAGAATGTCTGACATTATCTATAACAATGGCCATACAACTAATTTGAAGATATAATGCAAGAGCTTAATAAGGAAATGAAATATTCGTAAATAAATGTATGCTCAAAGAGAAACACACAAACAGTCACAACAAACTAAGTATTCATGCACTTATCCATGATACAGATATGACACTTATGAAGTGATGTATCTTTACCTCGTCACCATCAAAATCTTCTTCATCAGGCTCCTGTGGTATAATAATGCTTAGATGATGTTATCAAAAGCATTTCATGACTAAATATTTATTAAATAAAATAAGAAGGAAGATCGAATGGAACTAACGTTGTTAAAATAGGTGAGAGGGTTCGGCCACAAGTCATCCTTAATTATGTCAGCGACCTGCAAAAGCGACAAAGGTACAAAGTGACAAAATGAAAATCTTTCAGCAGAACTTTTCCCTGTGTACCAAATTAGCACCGTCAACCCCACCTCGCCCCATAAAAAAGAAAACGGAAAATTGGAAAGAAAAAATCATCACGAAGAAATCTGCAGAAGATATAAACATATACCTCATCCTGAATCTCTAGGGCCTCATCCTCATCCTCATCTTTTTGATTGACTTCACTGAACCATGTGAAGAAGCTGCATAGAAAACCCGAAGAGGGAAAGCAACTGAGCAAGGATGACCAGAACTATCACATCGCGACGTTTATCAAGAAAGTGCTAGAGAGGAAACTACAGAAAATAAGGCCAGTGAGGACACAGTACTGCTACAGTAATTTTATAGCTGCATTAACCAATAATTACTGGCATGATTTCTAAAGAATCTCGGCTTCTGTTCTCATTATGATGACCAAGCTCAGTCCCACCATTAACCAAAAACCAGCAATTGTGAAACAAAACATTCCAGTTACCAATATTGTCTATAATGATAGGGTACACTATTCGAAAGGCACTACACTGGACCAATTATACGCCCCATCAGTAATAATGTGCATTGACAAACACTGAGGGGTCGTTTGGTTTATGGTTTAGAATAACAAATACCAGCATAAAATCCCACATAAGATAATATAGTGTTTGGTTGGCCGCATAAGCAAAAAATAATCGTCGCATAGCTAATGTAGTGTTTGGCTGGAGGTATTAAATAATATTTGCATTAAGTTATGCAGGAATCTATGTATTATTTTATGCGACATTAGATGTGAAATAAGAATGTGTATTAGCGATATGAGGATTAAACTATTTTAAAGACAAAAATGCCCTTTTAAAGTAAGTAATTTATGTTTAACATTCTCCTCATCATTAATCAATGCATAACAATCCCCTCATTATTAATCCCCACAAAAACAATTCATGCACTATAATCCCCTTATAGCTACTATGTGAACCAAATGATATCTGATGTAATCATCAACAAAGTTTGAAATGAGCGACCTACCATCAGACAACGTTTCCGACAATATAACAGAGATTAAGTTGAGTCTTAGCATAAAATCAATAAATGAACAAATTTGATTAAATTAAGATTATATAGAAATGCTAGAAATAAGTAAAACTCACCTTTCCTCAGCATGAGATCGCTTGTTTCCTTTCTTCTCATGTGCAACTCCATTAGGAATGCCCTTCAAAGAGTCGACCAATAAATTAATATGACGAGATATGGAACGTACAGAACGTGTCACATCTCAAGCTGCAAAATGGGAACTTACCATGCCTTCTTTCCATTTTATTGTTGTAGCAGAAATCTTTGTGGGTCCATCTTCAAGGAAGGTATAGGTCTTTGCGAGCTTTGTATTTTCAAAATAAGGATTCGCATTGAAGTTCTGTGAAAAAGAGGATATCAACATTCTGAATTTCCACAAAAAAAAAAAGGGCACATATACGGATGTACATTAATTTCATGTGGAGGAGGAAACTTACAAAGGTTATCAAGTAGCCCGACTTCACATCCTTAGAGTCTTCAACTTCAATAGAACTTAGAAACTTGAAGATCTAGCATGGGATAAGGCAGTTACATTTTGAGATGCAAAACTCAAGAAGCATTTGACGGATACTTCAAAATTTTATTATAGAAGAGAGCATCATTGACAATTCAGCATTGACTCATTAAAAGTAAAGACAAGTTCACATTGATAAAACTTGGCCAAATAAATAGCAGTAGAGTTGGCAATAATCCAGTT
This sequence comes from Nicotiana attenuata, assembly GCF_001879085.1. NCBI lineage: Eukaryota > Viridiplantae > Streptophyta > Magnoliopsida > Solanales > Solanaceae > Nicotiana > Nicotiana attenuata. The sequence goes on from NW_017671017.1 coordinate 298,003, forward strand.
TAATATAGTGTTATAAGCAACAAATTAGAACCAAACCTTTTGGTCTTCTTCAGTTAGAAGTTCACCTAGGACAGGATGACTCAAAAACTGCAAGCAAATGCACCAAGTCAATTAGATGAGAAGGACTTCAGAATTTCAATAACATGGAGAGAAGTATCAGGATAGGTTCACCAACAGCAGTCAACCAGAAGTCCGGGATAGCTTTAATGATGTCGTTTCGTTTGTCATAGACAGGCTTGCGGATCTCATTGTACTTCTGTTCCACTTCCAATACTTTATCACTTGCTTCCTCATTGATCTGCTAGGAAAATTGAAATGCTCATTAGTTAACATGTAAGACCAATTAAACAAAAGAAATCTAGCAATCAACTCTAAGTTTTCCAGAACTAAAAGAAAATTATTGTTGTTTCACCTAAATAAGATTATACCCTGACGACCAGCTTACGTTGTGAGCACAGTAGCAAAACAGCTTATATTCTTGTACTTATTAATGATGCTCCAAAAAATCATGGAGTCGAATTATATGCTATAGATACTACCATATGCATGCAAAGAAGGGAAGCTTAGGATGCAAGGTTCTCATCTATCACACACTTTTCTTTGTCAACTTGCGTATAAAGGAAGATCTAAGAGTGCCACCAATATAGAAATTGTCCCAGTTCTCTATGTTCTTCTCAGTATTTTGGTTTAGACTGGTGCTGATTTTAGAAATATGCTCCAACGGTGTTTTGCAGATTGAACTTTGACGGACAAATGATGGATTACTAGACTATTCCTCCAATGAGTTCCCATAAATCTTTTTCTTTTTTAATGAAAAGGTAAAGGATTAATTTAAGAAGTTGAGGCGCATCATCAGCGGAGCAGGTGGCATTTTATTAATGTCAAACGACAAAATGATGCATTAGAATAATGAAAGTTAACTCAAAAGGAAAACAAGGCAGAAATATAAATTGGTACCACGGATGCAAACAGTTGTTATTCTCATCAAACTTAGAAGCCAATTTTTTTCTTTTTTATAACGGTGGCATCTGGGCCAGCTTACATGCACCTCGACTATTCCATCGGGTACCTGCTACCTCCCACCAGCACAGGTACCAAGTAATCTGCCCACCAAGGCTTAAGCAAATGGGAAGAAAGCACCTATATGTTTTTGTCTCTGCTAGTCTCCAAGGTTTGTATCCACTTCATTGACCACTAGGTCAACTCTCTTGAGTGCAGCTTAGTAGCCAAATCTTGGCCTTTCTTCCACCACATAAATGAAGTCAAGGATCACCAATCATGTAAATACTTACTGCTAAAACAGGAACTAAAACATATGATGCCGCATAACATATCCAAAAAAGAAAATAAATGCCCCAAATCACAAAAATTAATGAAGACAATCCTTTTTCTTTCTCTATGATAATTAAATCATGACGATTTTAGCACGTTGTAACTCAGACATAATCTTGCCAACCTAAACCTCAATGTTAATCCCCTAAAGTAGCTTATGTAGTTCTCGAGCATGAGTTCTTTGCAAGGCAACCAAAAATTACATAAACAAGGTTGCACTCACTTTTCGTTCAAGATTAGCATTTTACCATTAGTTCAACAAAAAGATGATACTGTGTTTCCAGAATAAGAGGAAGCCACGACATCTTATTTCTCTGTTACAGACACACCAATTTGCAAAACTTTGGACGAATACTAGGAGGCATATATTGCAAAAATTAAATCTTCCCAGGTTTCAATATACAGATAAGGGGAAAACCCACATATCAACACACGCAAACAAATAAATTCCATGCCCCTGCAACAACCTTCCACTTACAAAATCCGCTTCAAATGCCAAATTGGATGAATCACACCCTATTTAGAAGCTACTACCACCAAATTCTCTATTAGAAACATCAAAGGTCCTCTTTTTCACTCAAATTAATTCTTTAAAAAAGAGTATATGTTGTTAATACTCCATACCCACTAACATAAAAATTGTTATAAAGTAGTAGATACAGTACTCCGAACCCACTTAAGATCTTGGATTATAAACACAATTGGAGTAAAAAAAATTCCTTTTTACCTCAAAATTTAAAAAATTATATTTAGGAAGAAAGGGATTACTTTACCTTCTCAAGCTCGTCTTGTATTTCTTGCAATTTTTCAATGGAAAAAACGAGCTCACCATCAATGGTGTTGTTCTCTTCATCCACTTTTTGCTTCTTCCCTTTGTCAGCACCCATCTTTTTCTCTTGTCGGGAAAAATAGGCAACAGAGCATGCAAGTGCAGAAGTGCTCTTTGTTGGAGAGGTACTGCCTTAAACCCTAAACACGCCTAAACCCATGGGTTTATATGCGATGAGAGTGAAACAGTGCACGTGTGACTTTTGTACATGTGAGGGACAACATATAATGGTTTAGGGTTTTTCATGAGAAATATAAGGAAATGACTCAAGTTTAAGGAAACTTTTATCAACAAAATTTTGGCGGAATGCCTAAAAAACCCTCTTCACTATTTGATAGTTGTTACCTCCCGGATGCTGATATGGCAAAAACCGATACGGTAATAAAGAAAAATTAAAAATTATTATAAATAAAATTTTATTTATGGTGAATATCTATATTTAGAGAGATTTTAGAGTTTATTACTTGGTGGCTAAGTCACCGTCTCCCTATAAATAGAGGGTTCTATTCCATTGTAATTCATCTCAAATTCAATAAGAATTCCCTCTTTCTCTTTCTCTGCAATATTGTTCTTCTACTTTTATTGTTTTATAACACGTTATCAGCACGACAATCTAACTAGTTCAGTAGAAGCTTCGGGATTGAGCATAATGATTGTCAATTGTTCCATGAACTTAATTCATGATTAAATTTTGGATTTAAGGTAAGTATCTTACTTTATTTTTCTCTTTTAGATTCTTGACATTCTATAATTTGATTTTAAATACAAGCAAAGACAATAAATCTTGATTATAACTCTAATGGAGTTAGTAAGAAATTATAACCACTCGAAGTGGTAAAATTTCTATGTCTGGCCATGATCAAAGTCATGTATGATCGCGAGCACAAGAAGTGAATACGCGTCCCATTGAATTTGCTCCATTCTCATTCCCTTAAGAGAATGTGATAGCAATATGTAATAATTAAGTCTGAAAGAAGATAAAATTATTACCATAAAGGTATCAATGGATGTGGACGTGACAATAGACGAAATTATAATCGTAATCATTGTGATAATGATAATAATAAGGATTCTCAAAATAAGCCTTCACTCTGTGAAGTTAATATTTGTCATCAATTTGACATGAGATTTTATAAAGCACATATAGATGATTTGGTCCATTCATGATGTGATGTGAACGTGACAACATCTGATTTATGAATACATATTCATTCTTGGAAGGATATGAACGTGCTAGTGGTGGTATATATACCACACTCACCTCTAGAAGAAGGTTTGAGATGATATAAGAAAATAATGTCATTATTATGGCATGAATGGTCATTGGTCACGTGCCTATTGCACACCAAAATATTTTGGTAATGTGATTATTAAAGAATAACATTAATGCAATAAACATATCTTGCATATAATTTTGACCATAACCATAATGGTATAACTTTCTCTTTAAAAGAGATATTCACCATATAGATGTTGATGAATATGTGGTACTACAAAATTAATTGAGAACTCTACAAGAACCAATTATACTATTTTGGAGAAACACAATTGATTACCAATAATGTATTGTGTTGTAGTAAGTCTTAAAGAAACTTATTCAGTTTCTAAAGTATTCGCGAAAGCGGTTGGTCATACTGAGACTATAAATAAAGAAAAGATTTAATATCTTGTATTACTACGACTTGTAGCGGGATAATATGTATGTGAAAGGCTACCCGCTTTATTCTCCAGTTTGTACTACACAAACAAAAGAATGCCACAATAAAGTAGAAGTTTATTGATATAAAAACACATATCATAATAAACTTGAGTTTATTGATTTGCACACGTCATGGTGTAAATCTGAAGTTTATCAATATTGATAATTTATTCAGTTGGCATAATTGATTTAGCCATATCCATTTAAGTATGATGTGCAAAAATAATAGAGAATTCACATGGGTAAATATTAAAGAACTAGAAAGTTCTTTACGAATTCTCTTACATTGCTTGTTCTCATTAATTAATAGACCAACTAAAAGTGGGAATGAATCCCATGAATGCTGGAAATATCAAAGGTGAATATGGTCCCATTCACCTGCCATGTATACCACATAAGATGCATCTATGAGATGGTTACATATGCGATTATTAATAACGCGCAACATGGTATTTTGCGAGGTAACTTGCTCAATAATTTAATTTCAAGTATAATTTCCATATTTTCCATTCAAGACAGTTTATCTTGATAAGTTGGCTTACATCACAGTTGGTTTAGCAAAATGATTTATTGAGTGCCTCCACTTAATAGTTAAATTATTGCTTATGAGAACAATGTTATACATATTAGTTTGATATACGCTATATACGAAAGTATATTATTTTCTCCCCTCACAAGTGGTTCAGGGTCAGGAAACAAATAATTCGATCTCATTATTATTGATGTGCGGTGTATATTTTGATTAACACCATAACGCACAAAGGTGGATTCTCAAAGTTGAGGTAACAAGTTAGTTTTTCTAACATGAGGGGGAGACATGATAAATAGTTGAGAAAAAAGTTATTTGGAATGAATTATCATTTGTACATCTAGATCCTCGAATAAGATAATATGAACTTGAAGTTCATAAAAAGATAATTCATGTGCAATATATTGCAAAGCATGCCAGACGCATTTACTGACCCAAAGAAAGTAACTATATTCTCACTGCAAATGCTCCTATTAGAATAAGTCCTAGAAGGACAAAGTCTATGGTACGCTTAAAGCGTATAGATAAATTGGTTTCAAATAAACTTTTTGATAAAGAAGATGAGCGATTGATCAAAATGATCATAATAAAGGAGGCAAGTGATCTAGAAGATCACATGACATAACACTTCATAAAATCTCGTGAGAGATTCAGGTACCTGAATATATGAATGAAGATATCTCTATGTTATGTCTTTATGAAAAATAAGGAGGTTGGAACCGATATAAAATGTTTGTCGACGACATCTATAATAGCGCTAAATATATATATATATATATATGAGGATCTTAAGTCTGAAGAAACAATTCAAATAGAATTGGTTTCATATGAAAGCCATGTAGTTTTGAACATGCAGTTCAAATACTTGAAAGTATAAGTCAATGGTTTGTGCAATCAGTTTTCGATATCTTATATGTCTAGCATGACATGAAAACTTGATATGCATCTAAAGTCTATTATATGGCTTATATAACTTAACAATCCCTGAAGGATTTAAATTGCTTAAAGCATATAGAATTCATGGTCATGAAGTACTACATCCTCAATGCAATTTGTGCACAAATGTATCTTGCTATAACTATATTCATGATAATATGATAGCAAGAGTTTTCACCTCTATGTGAAGATATTGAACTGACGATTCCAACAAGATCATATGAAGACAATCCATCTCTATCAAGAATGATGATTTCAAGGTGCAATATATTCATTCAAGTTAATATGGCTGATTTGTTTATCAAATATCTACCAAAGATCTTTTGAAGATGGTGCACAAGATTGGAATGCAAATGCTTAAGGATGTGAAGTGATGCTCTCATGAGGAGGAGTTGATACTCGTTGTACTTTTTTTCCCTTACAAGGTTTTGTTCCACTGGGTTTTCCTTGCAAGGTTTTTAACGAGGCAACCAAAAGGCGTATTATTAGATATGTGTACTCTTTTTCCTTTTCTAGAATTTTTTTCCCATTGAGTTTTCTTCTAGTTAAGGTTTTAACGAGGCACATTATCTGTTGAATAGACATTCAAGGGGGAGTGTTATAAATAGAATTTTATTTATGGTGAATTCTATAGTTAGAGAGATTCTAGGGTTTATTACTTGGTAGCTAAGTCACCATCTCCCTATAAATAGAGGGTTCTATTCCATTGTAATTCATCCCAAATTCAATAAGAATTCCCTCTCTCTCTTTCTCTGCAATATTGTTCTTCTACTTTTATTGTTTTATAACAAAAATCAATTTTTAGATAGGCTATTTTGCTATTATTAATTGTCAAATAGTCATATAGAATGATTTACTTGTTACATTTATGTATTTTTTCTTATTTCATTTTAATATATAATGCATATTTTAGCTTAACTTTTAATGTTTTAATTTCTTCAAAAGAGAAAATGACTATTCGTTTCAAATGTGTATTTTTTTCTCGGGCCAAATTTTGAAAATTTTGATTGGAACTCAATCATTTCAATCAAATAAAAAAGTTCTAGCTAAAATAAGTGAGAACCAACGGTTATTTATTTTAACTACATGTTTATATTTTCTAGTCAAATTAATAAAAAAATATGGCTACAACTTTATTATTTTTTATCAAATATAAAAATGTATAGCCGCAATAATACTTGCAATTGTGTACTTTTTATTTATTTTCTGGATATAATGGCTATTTATTTTCATTGTGTATTTGCTTTCGGGAAAAAATTATTTAAAAAAAAAAATACTTGCTTAGAGCTCCATTATTTTTATCCAAAACATTACCAAAAATAATGAAGCTCAAATTATATTATTTTCTTTTTTTAGATCCCATGACTACTTGTTTCAACGGCCTTTTTTTTTTCAAGCCAAATGTAAAAATAAAAAAACAATTGAAATTTCATCATTTTAGCCAAATAAACAAAATTAGCCTAAATAGTGGAGTTCTAACCAAGTTTTATCATAAATTTTATCCGAAAAAGATGATCTAAAAATTAATATATTTAAAAGGGCAATATATATATATATATATATATATATATATATATATATATATAAAAATACCAAAGGGAAGAAAAATCTACGTGCCATGCACGTGCATGCCACTTTCTTGGAACGAGATCATCAAAGGGGGTAACAATAGTCGAATAGCCAAGTTTTAGGGGGTCTTTGAGGTATTCTGCCTAAAACTTTTATTTACTACAGGAAAATTATTATTGTTTAAAGAGTAAAAAAAATAACATTTTTTCAATATTTATAAAGATAAATGTTACGATGTCTTTGTATGATTTTGGACTTAGGAGTGCGTCGGATTGTGATTTAGAGGTCCGTAGTTGAACTTGGCTCGAAATGGCGAAAATTAGAATTTTGGAAAGTTTGACCGGGAGTGGACTTTTTGATATCAGTGTTGGATTCCGATTCTAGGAGTTGGACAGGTCCGTAATGTCAAATGTGACTTGTGTGCAAAATTTGAGGTCAATCGGACGTGGATTGATAGGTTTCGGCATCGCTTGTGGAAGTTTGAAGTTTCAAAGTTCATTGATTTCGAGTTAAGGTGTGATTCGTCGTTTCGATGTTGTTATGTGTGTTTTAAGGCCTCGAGTAGGTCTGTGTTATGTCATGGGACTTGTTGGTATGTTTGGAAGGGGTCCCAAGGGGCTCGGGCGTGTTTCAAATTGATTTCAGATTATTTTTCCTTCATTTTTCACTGTTGGTTCTGCTGATGTCTGGTGCACCAGTTCTTCACGATCGTGAACTGAGGGATGCAATCACGTAAGGGAAACTTTTGAGGCTGAGTGTTTCTTCATCGTGTTCGCAAGTATGGGTCCGCGTTCGCGTAGGATACTGTAGATCGAACATCGTGTTCGCGTAGGTGTGCACGTGTTCGCATTGTAGAGCTGAGCTCAGCAGGTCTTCATGGCTTCTTATCGCGTTCGCACAGGTTCTTTTTGAGACTGAGCAGTTTGTGCTTCGTGATCGCACAACTTATTACGCGATCACATAGTGTATTTTTAGGGGCAGTGCATTTTCTTCTTCACGATTGCGAGGGTGGTATTTCCGCGATCGCGATTCATTGAGTCGCCCGGTGATTATAAAGTACTCTATTTCGAGAGTTTCAACCATTTTTGCATTTTGGGAGCTATGGAGCTCGGATTGAGGCGATTCTTGAAGCAATTTCCACCATATGAATTAGGTTAGGTGTTCTCTACTCGGTTTTGGTTATATTCCATGAATCTATCTTCGATTTTAGCTTTTGGTTGATGAATTTTAAAGAGGAAATTGGGGGATTTTGGCCTAAAGTTTCATAGTATGATTTTTTGAGTTTTGAATATCGATTTGGAGTCGGAATTGAGTGGAACTAGTATTGTTGGACTCGTAAGTGAATGGGTTGTCGGATTTATGAGTTTTGTCGGGTTCCGAGGCGCGCCCCGAGTGTGACTTTTGGTCGGCTTTGGGTTTTGATTAACGATTCGATCTTTATCATTTGGAATTGCTTCCTTGGGCTTTATTTGATGTATTTGAGTTACTTTTGGCTAGTTTTGAGTTGTTCGGAGGTCGGTGCGCGCGTGATGGTATTCTTGGAGCATCGCTTGGCTTGCTCGATATTCATATCAGATTTGCTTTCATTCTCCAAGTAACTTACAGAAAACTTCTTTGTAAACTACATTTGTTGCTTCATTTGAAATTTCTCCATCATCAGCATAAACCAAAATCTTTAATCCCTTTCTGTTTGTAACCCGTGATAGAGAAACATAAAGCTGCCCATGTGTGAAGATTGGTTTCTTCAAATATGACCCAATATGAGATAAGGATTGTCCTTGACTTTTGTTTATAGTCATGGCAAAAGATACAACTATTGAAAAATTGTCTTCACTAGAACTTAAAAGCATTCTTGCATCAGATGGAGTCAACGACATTCTCGGAATGAACACCTTTTGTCCAGCCATATTTCCCGATAAATACTTTGTTTCGATAACCAGATTTCCAAGTCTAGTGATGATTAATCTTGTTTCGTTATATAGCCCTGAAGATTGGTCTATATTTCTCAATAACATCACTGGGACACCCACTTGATAGCATGATTTGGAATTCCAGAACACTTAATGGTGTTTAGCAATTCATGTGTATGTACGTGTTCCAAACCTATAAAAGCATCGTCTGAATACAGATTGTATCGGAACTCAATATATTTTTGGTTGACTTTGGTTTAGTGAAACCATGTGTTCGTTAATAGATTCAACCATGTCAGGAGTGGGAGCAAGAATTCCTCTTTGTTGTAAGTATGTTATATCACTGCAATGACTTAAAAAATCTGGATATGTACTTTCCACAATTACAGAAATTGAATCACCACAATTATTTATATTTTATAATAATATCACCGGGGATATGAATTTTTTCAATACCATCAACAGAATTTCCAATCATACCATCACCAATTGCTAAATTTCAATCAGAAAATTGTCTTAGATCATTCAAATGTGAATCTACATTACTTTCTTCCAACCTCATATTTTTTGTTAGCTTTAGGACATGACAGTGATTCCACATTATAGAGGGTGTTTTGATTGGCTTATTTTAAGTGCTTATTGGCTTTTAATAACTTTTTAATTTGTGTAGTGTTTGGCAATGATAAAAAGTGATTAAAAGCACTTACTTTTAGGCATAAAAAGTACAAAAATAAGCCAAAAGCCAAAAGTTGGGTATTATCAACTTATGGCTTTTGGCTTTTAGCTTAAAAGCTACTTTTTATAAGGTAATCCAAACACCCTCATAAAGAATTAAGGGCAGCATTAAATATCTTGCCTAGTGCCTTTTGCAATGACTGGAAGTATTTTTTTGAAGTCACCACCAAGAACAACCATTTTTCCTCCAAATGGTCGATCCAAATTGGATGCATCTTTAAATCTAAGAATATCAGTTAGAGTTCTATCTAGAGCTTCAAAACAATATCTATGCATCATTGGTGCTTCATCCCAAATATTAACTTTGTCTTGACAATCAATCTTGATAGAGGTACTTTGTTTTATATTACTTGTTAAATCTTCAGTTACATTGAGTGGGATTGCAAAATTTCGAATGAGTTGTTCGTCCTCCTGGTAACAAAAGAGATGCGATTCCGGTGGACGCAACTGTTAACACAATGTCTCCTTTAGATATTACGGTTGAAAACAATGTCCTCCAAATAAATGTATTCCCAGTTCCTCGTGACCATATAAGAAGAATAATCCACCTTTGTCCTCATGCACTGTTGTGATAATTCTGTCATAAACTAACTTTTGTTCCACTGTTTAACCAATAATTCTTCATGTTCCTTAGACAAAGAGCACCTATTATAACGCAATTCATCACAAATGAGTCTATTGGCGTCGTTGTATGCAGTAAAATTGGAGGGTCCAATTTTCCATCGTTGCGACGGCTCATAAGCACATTTCACAGGTTCGAGATTATGATCGAGTTTCACCCTTGAGAGCTATCGACACTCAACCTCGGCGCAGTGCAGACCAACCGTTGTGATGAAAAAGTGGGGAGTTCCCAAGGCGCATAACCAGAGCTGACAAAGTCTAGTGAGCTAAGTTCAGACCCGAATCACGGCGTCAACTAGATGTTCCATCTCCATATCTTTGTAATAAATGTATTTGTACTATGTTGAGGTTCCCCCTCATATATAAAGGGGATCCTTGTCACTTTGAAGAGATCTGTTGCTCAATACTAAATACACAAGAACATTCTCTCTGCTCTCTAACATATTCTCCTAAGCTCATTACCTCCATATATTGCTTACATTCATTGTGTTTTATTGATTGTTCTTCATTTATTGCTTATTATTGGCCATAAAGAGCCATCATTAAATCTATCATAATTGTTAGCCCCTCCATCGACTGCCTACGACATAGTATAATACTCGACCTCGAGGCCCCGAATAAGCAAGCTCGTGGCCCCGCTTATCAGCCTATCGGTTTGGTTATCACCTTATTTTCAAGCTCTTATCTCGTCTTCGAATCTCTTACTTAACATTTATCGTCTAAACAACTAGCATAAAAATAGATCACGTATTTTTAGAACCACAAAATCAAATCTAATTATAGTTACCATTTTCAAGGTAAACAGTTTGGCGCCCACCGTGGGACTACAAATAATAGTGATTATTTTCTTGCTGGTTTTACTACATAACGCAAGTTATCTTTCACGCCTTTTCTTGTCCAAGATCTTCGATTTCGGGTCAAAATGTCTAACTCAGTAAATGGAGGTGAAAGAAACAATCTTGAGGACCACGGAGAGAACGATGTGAATGTTCCAGGTGTTGGTGTACCACTGCAAAACCCTGAGAGTACGCCGGAACCGATTCCCAAGGATACGACCTCATGCAACGCCCAACACGCTAACGACGGTCCTCATATTAGCAAGGGAGCACGCCGAGAGATTCAGCGGGAAACTCGGAAAAATCCAACATGGGCAGAAAGAGAGATTTCTCAGCATGTCGTTCATATGATCATCGGGGGGACCGACATTCCCCAAGGACCCGTTATCAAATGGATAAAAATATCAGCTGTAATAGAAGGGCCGATCCGAGACCGCATGACCGAAGACACCCTTGCATTCAACAAGGAAGATTTTGAGACCTTGACGCAACTGCACAACGACGCACTAGTAATTTCATTTCTCCTAAGTAACATTCGGATTAAAAGTGTGCTTGTGGATCCAGGTAGCTCGGCCAACATAATCAGATCAGGGGTAGTAGAATAGCTTGGGTTGCTCAACCAGATCGAACCCGCCTCCCGGGTCCTCCACGACTTCAACATGGCCGGCGGGGTAACAAAAGGGGAGATCGCCCTCCCGGTCGACATGTCCGGTACATTTCAGAACACCAAGTTCCACGTCATCGGCGGTGACATGAGGTACAACGCAATGCTCGGCTGGCCATAGATACACAACATGAGGGCAGTACCATCAACTCTACACCAGATGATGAAGTTTCCAACAAAGGACGGTATAACAACCGTATATGGAGAACAACATGCAGCAAAAGAAATGTTCGCGGTTCACTGGGACTTGGGAGGCGTCGAATCCAACACAGTCTATCTCGGATGAGTCCGGAAGTGTACAGACCCCCGAGGCTGATGAAGAAGATTTCCTCGCTCCTTGAGCTTTCGTCTCCCCCGAGGAGTCGGATGCAACACAATCGACAATTGAAGAGCTGGAGCAAATTGTTTTGATCGAACATCTCCCAAATCGGAAGGTATACCTGGGAACGGGATTAACCCCCGAACTCAGGAAAAAACTCATTCAATTCCTTATTAATAACATCGACCGTTTCGCTTGGTCCCACCTAGATATGACAGGAATCCCGCCGGAGATAACCACCCATCGACTAAGCGTCGACTTCAGGTTCAAACCTGTGAAGCAAAAAAGGAGGCCCCAGTCCGAAGTAAAACATGCGTTCATCAAGGACGAGGTAACGGAACTCCTTAAAATAGGTCCATTAGAGAGGTAAAATACCCAGAATGGCTGGCCAATGTAGTGGTAGTACCCAAGAAATAAGTTAAGAATGTGTGTAGATTATAAAGACTTAAATAAGGCGTGCCCCAAGGATTCATTCCCATTGCCCAACATCGATTGCCTGATCGATGCCACGGCCGGTCACGAGACCCTCACTTTTCTCGACGCTTACTCGGGGTATAATCAAATTCAGATGAACCCCGGGGATAGGGAAAAAACTTCGTTCATCACAAAGTATGGTACCTACTGTTACAATGTAATGCCTTCGGGCTGAAAAATGCAGGGGCTACGTATCAACGTCTAGTTAATAAAATGTTCGAACATAAAATAGGCAAATCCATGGAAGTTTATATTGATGACATGCTAGTTAAGTCCCTGTGCGCAGAGGACCATTTGACTCATTTGCAGGAAACGTTCGACGTCCTCAGAAGTTACAATATGAAGCTTAACCCCAAAAAATGTTCCTTCGGAGTGGGTTGGGCAAATTCTTAGGCTTCATGGTGTCAAACAGAGGAATTGAGATCAACCCCGATAAAATCAAGGCCATCGAAGAAATCATGGTGATAAATAATGTAAAAGCAGTACAACGGCTAACAGGACGGATAGCGGCTCTAGGCAGGTTCATATCGAGGTCATCGGACAGGAGTCATCATTTCTTCTCTTTATTCAAAAAGAAAAACAACTTCGAATGGACTCCAGAATGCCAACGCGCCTTGAAAGAATTAAGGCGGTATCTGACTAGCCCGCCTTTGCTCCACACACCAAAAGAGGATGAAATGTTGTATCTATACCTGGCCGTATCTGAGATAGCGGTAAGCGGTGTGCTGTTTCGAGAAGAGCAAGGTACGCAATCCTTGTCTATTATGTAAGTCAGACCCCGGGGGATGCCGAAACCAGGTATCCGCACCTAGAAAAATTAGCTCTTGCGCTAATAAACGCATCGCGAAAATTGAAACCTATTTGCAGTGCCACCGTATTTGCGTTTTAACAACGTACCTTCTCCGAAGCATATTGCACAAGCCCGAATTATCGGGCCGATTGGCCAAATGGGCCATCGAACTCGGGGGATATGTATCGAGTATCAACCCCGAATGGCCATCAAGTCCCAAAATTCTGGCGGACTTCGTGGCCGATTTCTCACCATCCCTCGTGCCCGAGGTAGAAAAGGAGCTCTTACTAAAAGCGGGCACATCTTCCGGAGTGTGGACCCTATTCACCGACGGCGCCTCGAACGTGAGAGGATCCGGACTCAGTATAGTCCTGAAGCCACCCACGGGCGGCATGTTCATGCAATCTATCAAAACTGCAAGATTGACTAACAACTGTCTTGGCACATCTAACTTGGCCAAGACAGTTGTCAGTATAAACCCATAAGTGTGGCATGAGCCTTGGAGCCATTGATGACTCTATCCAGCAGCTTGACAATGAAAGCAGACCAGTTAATCTGCTTTCCTCTCACAAGACACTCCAGAAGGACCAGGTCCATATAATTTGCAGTATGCCTTCTCTCCTGTCTGGGCAGCAAACACTTGTTCACAAACTCAAAGAGCACCTTGTGCTCAGGCTTCATCTCACTCTTTTGCACAAACCTAGCCTCAGGCACTTCTTCAGCAGACTTGGTATCACAAAAATTTCTAGTGATTTGGAGAGCAGAAGGGAGAGAATCTAGACAAGGCCACCTTTGCCTAGTATAGTCATCATATCCCTCACAGGGTATGTCTAGAATTCTGCCCAATTTAGGTGCATCAAACTGCACCTCTACTCCCCTCACCAAGCTTGTAACAGCCCCATTCACCACAGTGGCATTTGCCATAAACTCGATCAGCTCTTTCCTTGCCAGCCTGCCATCCAGTTGAAGAACCATGTCCTTCCACCCCTGTGCATCCAGGGCATCAACCAATCTTTTCATGTCTGGCTCCTCCAGATCTTTCAGAATTCTTCCTTTCAATATCTTTCTCCTGCCAAAAAGGACAAATCTGTCCTGTTCTTTTTCAGATTCCTCTTCTTCTTCCTCTCCACTCCATGCTTCTTCTTCTTCAGGAACTTTCACTTGTTTTCCTTTAACTGCAGACCTTGTTCTTTTAGCCGGGGAGGGTTCAGCAGATACAGGTTCTGAAGACTTCTTTGTAGAAGTCTTGGATCTTTTTGGTGTAGGAGTGGGAACCTCCTCAGTTGTACCTCTTTCCTGATGGACCAATTCCATCTCCTCCTCCTCTTCTTCTGCAACCACAGAACTTTCCACAACTTTAGCTTTTCGCTTTTCCTTCTTCTTTTTCTTGCTTGCCTCTAAGGCTTTCTGCAACTCAGCTTCACTTTGCTTTACCCTGCTTCTAGTAGCTTTCACCTTTGGTACTGGAGGGATAGTAGACAGGAGATAACACCTTGCTCTTCTTTGTTGGCTTAGAGGCGGTTGGAGCCTTTTGAGAAGAAGCTTTGCGCTTCTTGGGATCATAGATTGCCCCAACCTTCTTCAGAATGTCAGCCAAGGTTTCTTCCACAGATGAACCAGGTTCATCTTGTTGTTCACTCAGGTGTACAAGGCCTTCAGCAGCCTCCCCAATTTCACTTCCCTCTGGCTTGTTGCCACTCTCCTCTATTCCTCCACAAATAGCAAGAATTTTATCTTTCTTTTTCTTTCCCTTTCTACTCGACTCTCCCTCACTTACATCTCTCACAGAACCCACCAACACAAACCTATTGTCCACCTTCTCAACTACATCAGAAAAACCATAGCATGTATTTACCTCCCTAGGGTTTTCTTGATTCTTGTTTGAGTCAGAAGACCCACGTTCTTCTCCATCGCTTGCAGAAACAAACGCTTCAGACTCAGAACTCGAGTCAGATGATTCCTTTTCAGAGCTCTCCTTTTTCTGGCTGGCTCTCAATTTTTCGTTTAGAGCCGTTCTCAGAACACCAGTAGCCACAGTCTTTCTTGCCAACATTTTCTGCCGGCGAAATCTTGGTTTAGGATTGTCGCTAGGAGGTGCAGATGAGGGTGTGTTAGGAGATACTGGTGGGGGAGTTCCTGGATTTTCTTGAGGAGTAGTCATGGTGAAGAATTTCTGGAGAATTTTTGGGGATTTTTTGGAGATTTTTAGAGAGAAGGATGATGATTTGAGGTTTAAGGCTTAATGACGGTTATGGACTAAAATGGGAGTATGTGGAGTGTATTTAAAGTGGAGTATGATTAGGTGCAGTAACAGCAGCCTTTTTGCAGTGGTCAATCAAGAGTCTAATCCCTTTAAGACTCCGGTCTTTTAGTGATAAATAGGTGACGCTTGGTTTTAGAAAATAGTCCCGTTTTCTTTAGAATTCTAGGAGAATGAAACTGGTTCAATGCTCAACGGTTCTATTTTTAGGGGTTTGGTTAGAATAGGACTTCTGCTCATAATTGGAATATTTATTTTTCTAGTTGTGCAAAGTATAGAAACATACCTGACCTTTACTCATGAGCATATACTGATGAACCAGGTTCTTCAAGTAGAACTTCTCTTGATTATGCCTCATATATCAGAATAGAAAAAAACTTTGTAAGAGATCAATGAATTAATATAAACACACGTCACAAGAGTATACTGATTAGAGTATGAGACTGAGTAAGAATTAGTCTAGATATTTACATAAAGTCAGAACTACTAACCAAAAATGTGAATTTTTTTTCATTTCATTTTTTTTCATTGCATTCTGAACTGGTTCCTTTTTAGGTGATCTTAATCATCCCTAATTCCAACCTGTTCCTTTCAAAGTTTTCCCTATTCAGTGCTTTGGTGAAGATGTCAGCTATTTGTTTATCAGTAGCACAGAATTCTATTGAGATTAATCCTTTCTCATAATTATCTCTCAAGAAGTGGTGTCTAACATCTATGTGCTTGGTCCTTTTATGATGAACAGGGTTCTTTGTCATACTTATAGCACTAGTGTTATCACAAAATATTGGTATGCATCCCACTTCAATTCCAAAATCTACCAATTGTTGTTTAATCCATAGTAATTGAGCACAACAAGAAGCTGCAGCTACATACTCAGCTTCAGCAGTAGATAGAGCTACTGAATTTTGCTTCTTGGTAGCCCATGATACAAGACATGAACCAAGGAAGTGTGCCATACCTGAGGTGCTTTTTCTATCCACTAGGAAACCTACATAGTCAGTATCAGCATATCCTACTAGATTGAAATTACTACCTTTAGGGTACCAAAGACACAATTCAGTAGTGCCTTTCAGATATCTCAATATCCTCTTGACAGCAGTCAAGTGAGACTCTTTTGGATTTTCCTGAAAACGAGCACATAGCCCTACACTAAAAATAATGTCAGGTCTACTGGCAGTAAGATACAAGAGTGAACCAATCATACCCCTATACAACTTCTGATCAACTGATGAACCAGGTTCATCAATATCTAATTTAGTGGCAGTTGCAATAGGTGTATCTATTTCTTTAGAATCCTCCATTTTAAACTTATTGATTAGTTCTTGTATACTTCTGCTGATGAATCATGGTTCTATTTTGGCTTTGTTTGATCTGCAATCGTAAGAAGAAGTTAAGCTCACCTATCATGCTCATTTCAAATTCACTTCCCATTAGTTTTGCAAAATCTTTGCTTAGCTTGTCAGTTGTGGCCCCAAAGATTATGTCATCAACATAAATTTGTACAACTAGAAGGTCCTTACCTTTTTCCCTTAAGAATAAGGTACTATCTATTTTACCTCTCTTGTACCCATCCTCCAGCAGATACTTTGACAGTCTTTCATACCATGCTCTTGGTGCCTGTTTGAGTCCATAGAGAGCCTTGTCTAGCTTGTACACATGTTTAGGACATTCTTTGCTTTCAAACCCTGGGGGTTGTTTCACAAACACTTCTTCCTTTAAGTAGCCATTCAGGAAGGCACTTTTGACATCCATTTGATGAAGAGTGAATTCCATATGTGCAACAAAGGCTATGAGAAGTCTGATTGCCTCTAGTCTTGCAACTGGAGCAAATGTCTCATCATTGTCTATTCCTTCCTCTTGGCTGTAACCTTGGACTACCAACCTTGCCTTGTTCCTTGTAACAGTTCTATCTTCATCAAGTTTGTTCCTAAAGACCCACTTTGTACCAATGACTGATCTGCCCTTGGGTCTTGGAACTAGGTGCCAAACTTGACTTCTTTCAAACTGGTTTAGTTCATCCTGCATTGCATTCACCCAATCTGCATCTTGCAAAGCCTCAACAATATTTTTAGGTTCAATGAAAGATAAGAAAGCATCAAAAGCACACAGATTCTTTAGTTGTGATCTGGTTTTGACTCCAGATGTTGGATTAGTGAGAATGTTCTCAATGGGATGAGAACTTTGACACTTGTGAGGTTTTACAACCAACTGGCTTCTGCTGGATGTTTCAGCCATTTGATGAGGAACAGGTTTATGAACAGGTTCCTTCAAGGAGTTTATTTCAATTCCTCTTTGACTTCTTCCCCTGTCAGGTTGCCCTGTAAGGAAGAACCTGGTCCATCACCTGTTCCTTCTGTAGGTATCACTTTGATTTGAGCTGATGCTTCAGCCAAGTGTTTGACCAGTCCAATGGCTTCATCTTCATGTTCCCGTCTCTCAGAAAGAATGTTAGTTTCATCAAATACTACATGAACACTTTCTTCTACACATAGAGTTCTTCTATTAAATACTTTATAAGCTTTACTATGTGAAGAATATCCCAAGAATACTCCCTCATCACTTATGGGATCAAACTTTCCTGCGGAGTCTTTTCCATTATTGTGCACATAGCACTTGCAACCAAATGCCCTAAGATGGGATATATTTGGTTTTCTCCCTTTAAGTAACTCATAGGGAGTCTTCTCTACTAGAGATCTGGTCATGCATCTATTTACAATGTAACATGCAGTGTTTACAGCTTCTGCCCAGAAACTGTGAGGCAATTTGCTAGATAGTAACATTGTTCTAGCCATATCCTCAAGAGTTCTATTTTTCCTTTCAACTACTCCATTTTGTTGTGGAGTCCTAGGTGCAGAGAAGTTGTGATCTATGCCATTTTCATCACTGAACTCATCAAACTTAAACTTTTCAAACTCAGTTCCATGATCAGACCTAATGGATGCAAGTTGATTTCCTAATTGTTTCTGAATTTTCCTAACAAATGCAGAAAACATGTCAAATGCTTCATATTTGGAAGTTAGAAACAAAACTCAGGTGAATCTAGAATAGTCATCAACTAGCACAATTACATACTTCTTTCCACCTCTGCTCATGGTTCTCATTGGACCACATAGATCCATATGAACCAGTTCCAACGTCTTGGACGAACTTACCATTTTCTTTGATTTGAAGGATGACCTTACCTGCTTCCCCCTTGCACATGCCTCACAAACTTTGTCTTCCTTGAACTTGATATTAGGTAACCCTATAACCAAGTCCTTGGAAACTAATTTGTTTAGCTGATTTAGACTGGCATGACCAAGTCTTTTGTGCCACAGGAGGGGATCACTAACCAACACACTTAAACAAGTGAGTTCATTTTCTAAAAGAGTGGACAAATCTACAATGTAAATATTGTTAACTCTTCTTCCCTGCAAAACAATCTTGTCAGTAGTAAGGTTAATCACAAAGCATTTGGTGGAGGTAAAAGCCACAAGGTTACCTCTGTCACACAGTTGTGACACACTTATTAGGCTATATTTCAAGCCATCTATCAGGTAGACATTCTATATGGAATGAGAATCTGTTTTGCCTACCTTTCCAACCCCAATGATCTCACCTTTCTTTCCATTACCAAAGAGACATTACCTCCCTTTAGGTCCTCAAGTGAAAGGAACTGGTCCTTGTCCCCAGTCATATGTTTTGAGCGGCCACTATCCATATACCATATTTGGCTCCTCCCTTTCACTTGGACCTGCAAAAGGAAATCAGGGGTTAGTCTTAGGAACCCAAACTAGTTTGGGTCCCTTTCTATGGGCACAAGGATGAATCAAATTCTTTCTTGCCCAACTAGGCAGCTTGTGCTTTTCTTGAACAAAAGCTTTGTTTCTTTGACTGGCCTTTTCTTTTGCATTACATTTATATTTGTAATGGCCAGTCTTACCACAGTGTGTGCAGATTTTATTTTCAGGAAGAGTGAGGTACTTGCTTTTTGGATCCCATTTTTGAGCTTGAGTCCCATAGCCAAGTCCTCTTTTGTTACTGCTATGATGCTCTTGCAACCAGGAGAGAGCATCAGAAGCCTTGTTCCACTTGCAAGTTCTGTCTAGTTCATGTTTTACCTTTCCTAGATATTCTTTCAAGACTTTAATAACTTCATCTTTCTTGTATAATTCATCTTTCATTTTTCCCAAATTTTCTTCTAGAGTGAGGTATGTGTGATCAGCTTTCTTCTTTCCTGTTCCTAATTTCAGTTTTAAGTTTTCAGACCTCACTGTTGTCAAGTTCAAGAACCTGGTTCTTCAACTCAACATTTTTGTTATTACTCTCATTTGCCCTAGACTCTAGACTTTTACATTTTGCTTTTAGAATCACACATTCCCTAGACAGAACTTTCTTCTCATTATTAATTATCTCAGACTCATCAATGAAGTCTATTAATAGCTCGGCCAACCTTTCTTTAGACAAGAATTTAATCTTGTCTTTGAGATGAAGAATACTTACCTCTTGTTCATCATCTGATTCTCCGATGGCCAGTAGTGCTTGTTGCTCCTCAGCTTCATCTTCTGAGTCTTCATCTGAGGTTTCTCCCCAAGCAGCAACCATAGCCTTGGTTGAACCTTTGTTTTTCTTTGGTTGAACCTGTTCCTTTGTTCAGCTCTTTCTTTCTTCCACTCAATTTCCCATTGAGGGCAGTTTTTGATCATGTGGTCAGTCTTACCACACTTGTAGCATCCCTCATTGGTCTGTTTCTCCGGAGCTCTTGTTTTATTGAATTTTGTACCTCTTGAAGAACCCTTTCCTCTTATCGGGTACTTCTTGAAATCCCTAGTGATCATAGCCACTTCATCATCTTCCAAATCTGCACCTTCAGCAATTCTGAGAGCTAAGCTCCTCTCCTTTTTGGGAGTATCCATCTTCATGGTTTGCCTTCTAAGTTCACAGGCAGTGAGATTTCCAATTAGCTCATCCAACTTAAGAGTGGCAATGTTCTTTGATTCCTGAATAACTGTGATTTTGCTTTCCCAAGAGATTGGCAGTACCCTTGTCAAAATCTTCTCAACTTTGTCTTCTTCAAAAATAACCCTTCCAAGAGACTTAAGTTCATTTGTTAGTGTTGTGAACCTTGTGTACACCTCCTGGATAGTTTCTCAAATTTGTCTTCATGGTTTGCCTTCTAAGTTCATAGGCAGTGAGATTTCCAATTAGCTCATCCAACTTAAGAGTGGCAATGTTCTTTGATTCCTGAATAGCTGTGATTTTGCTTTCCCAAGAGATTGGCAGTACCCTTGTCAAAATCTTCTCAACTTTGTCTTCTTCAAGAATAACCCTTCCAAGAGACTTAAGTTCATTTGTTAGTGTTGTGAACCTTGTGTACATCTCCTGGATAGTTTCTCAACTTGGCAGTACCCTTGTCAAAATCTTCTCAACTTTGTCTTCTTCAAAAATAACCCTTCCAAGAGACTTAAGTTCATTTGTTAGTGTTGTGAACCTTGTGTACATCTCCTGGATAGTTTCTCCTTCTTTCATGGTAAAATTCTCATATTGAGAATATAGCAGTGTTCCTCTTGATCTCTTTACTTGAGGAGTTCCTTCATCAGCCACTTGTAAAGTATCCCATATCTCCTTAGCGGTGGTGCAGCTCTGAATCCCGTTGTACTCGTCTGGTCCTAGTCCACACACAAGCCATTTCTTGGCCTTGGCATTCTTTTCCCATTTCTTCAGATCTTCAGCAGTGCAGTCAGCTCTTGTCTTTGGCACATCCACTCCTTCAACATTTTTCTTTGTAGTAGCCAAGGGACCATCAGTGACTATGTCCCAGAGTTCATAGTCTTCTCCTATGATGTGGTCTCTCATCCTGTTCTTCCACCAGGAATAGTACTGGCCACTAAAGTGTGGAGGCCTAGCAGTGGATTGCCCTTCCCAGTTCCCAAGTGGTGCACTCATTGTTGATCATCTCCTAAGGTGTTAGCCTCTTCAAGGATAACCTGCTCTGATACCAATTGATGTTCTAGACGTCAATACCACACAAGAGGGGGAGGGGGGGGGGGGTTGATCTGTGTGGTACCTAATTTTCGCACTAGAAGAACCTGGTTCTTCTAGATGTACTTACTAAGACTGTTTGCGGAATTAAGAGTGCATAAAATAAAGAACACAAAGATTTTTACATGAAAAACACCTGGCTCAAATGGTGAAAAAACCACGACCTACTACTCAGTAGGATTTTCCCAAACTTCCACTAAAATCACTGAGCCAAAACTGCATTTACAAAATTCTTTGTAAACCTAAGGATTAAACTCTAATCCCAGTGTGGCACACCGCTCAACTGCTGCGACACTTTCAAGTTAACTCTAACTTGAATACTCAAAGTACCTAATACAATTCTTCTATGAAAGCTGAAAAGTACAACTTTAAAACACCTACTACAATTGAACTAGATTAAAAGAAAGACACAATGGAATTGGTTCTTCTATCTTGTCCAAGTAGCTTCAGGAATGCACACTTGAATCTCACGTAAATTGCTTGCAAAAACCCTTGCTATTTTGCTCTTCAATTTAGTTTCACTTATGCGTTTGTGCAACTCCTGTAAAAAAGAACAATCATTATTATTTATAGAGTTAGTAATCAGAGTTTGAGTAAAACTCGAATTGCTGATCCTTCATCAAATTCGAGTCCTAGAACAATTCAAACTCCAATCCTTATTCTTGATCCGGATGTAGTTCTCTTCACATAAGGAGACTTCAACTCCTTATCCTATGCAACCTTTTCGATCAACTCAGAAGATATTGTTTCTGACCCTTGAGACTTATCTTCACACGTATGTCACATGTATAAGTATATCAACACTGTGTCTGTCTCACATGATGGACCTGGTTCATGACTGAGTTCATTTTGTCAATCTTCAAAGCTTCATCTGAACTTGGGCCAACAACTACCTAGAGCTTGAATAACGAGGCTATGACCACGTCCCTCGAATTATTGGATGAAAAGCGAGAAGCCTCGTTAATCCGAATGGCTGCCCAAAAACAAAGGATCGAAAGGTATTATAACAGGAGAACAAACCTCTGACACCTCAGAGTCGGGGATTGGTCCTAAGGAAAGTCACCCTGAACACCCGAAACCCTAATAAGGAGAAGCTAGGCCAAAATTGGAAAGGACCGTACCGCGTCCTCGGAGTAATCCGCAAAGGATCCTACAAGCTCGGTACCATGGAAGGCGAACAGCTCCCAAGCAATTGGAACATATCAATGCTGAAACGATACTACTACTAAGGTACCCGATTGAAGATTCCGAAACACCATCCGGCTCGAAGACCTTAAGGTTTCAAAGCATACGTTGCACTCTTTTCCTTCGACCGGGTTTTATCCGAAAATGGGTTTTACTGGCAAGGTTTTTAATGAGGCAGCATCTATATGCTTCCTAAGGAAAACTCAACAAGTATTCAAAGCTTCTCATGCAATCAACCTCTAATACTGGGGGGCATCCCCCTAGAAGATCACCTTCTCGGAGAAGCTAAGATATGCTAAACAGGGTCCCGATAGGAAAAACAATATACCGGGCCAAACTGTCGAATGAACCATGCCCGCATAGAATAACTGAGCCCTCAACAGCAAAGACATGTATACTTGTACCAAGCAATCAAAGAATACTTTCCAAAAGCATTTTGCGTTACAAAGAAGCTGGATATTTTTGCAAAAACGACTCCTCTGTCAAAAACATCCCGAACACTCGGGGACTGGCGTCAAAATCTCAAAAACCGCATGATCTACGGGTCGGAGACTCCAAACTCATAAGCCTTCAATAAGGCAACATCAAAGTCACAAAGTGGCTCCAAAGCCAAAAGTGCCCCGAACACTCGGGGACTGGCATCAAAGTCTTGAAAACCGCATGACCTCCGTGTCGGAAACTCCGAAATCGTAAGCCCTCAATGAGGCAATACCAAGTTTACAAGTAATGGCTCCCGAGCCGAGCAATCCTCGATGACTTGGGGACTGCCGCCAGTCGCCACCCCCATCGACTTATGAAAACCCGAGGCCATAAGACCACATGCGGGCAGCTTTGGTCTCGTAAGACCTATATAAGGCAACAACAATATCTGTAAGACCTCAAGCAAGTCATGAACCACACTTTTACCAAGTGAGCAACAACAATATCTGTAAGACCTCAAAGGCATGTAAAACTTGTAAGACCATACTAAAGGCATAAACCCGATCTCAAAGTTAAGGCTATACATCGAACTTGTAAGACTTGTAAAAAGGCATACCCTCGATATAGACACCGAAACAACTTCACTCGGGACTGAAAGGCTCCGGCCAAACACAAATGATTACGGTCACAAGGCTGTACCAGCCAAACTAACGCGACTCGGGGATGCCCGACCATCGCTACAAAATCACAGGCCTTCAATTACTTTGAATATACTTCGAAAAGAACCGGTTAAACAGGCTACCCTCGACATAGGCAAAAGAGCTTCGACCATGTTAGCTCCCAAATACAGGCTTCGAGATACTCGGCCACCGAGCCAAACCTCCCGAGGTGCTCGATCATTGCCAAATAATGGCTCGCAATCGAGGTTTTATCAAACCATCGAAGAGTCAGGAAAACACAATTTCAAAAATTCCTTAACGAGGGAAAAATAAAGCCTATATTAGAGGTCGCATCGACCCAAAGCGTAAGAGCCATTGACGCCAGCTCATACAAAAGGGCGTACCGACCTAATGCGTAAGAGCCACTATCGCCAGCTCATACAAAAGGTCATACCGACCGAACGCGTAAGAGCCCAAGGGCAAGCTTTGAATTCAAAAAACTTGAGGGTCAAATGAGCTCGAGTCGAAACCCAGCTCGGAGACTGAACCCAAAACAGTTAACTAAAAATGCCTGAGAGCAAAAGCATAAGAGCTCAAACGTCGGAACCCTTACAAAGAAGGAACCAAACAGAACCCTAATATATCATCGAGCCTACATCTTCGATGGCTCCCTCGGAGGTTGCACCCCAACGGTTCCGGCTACAACTTCGGGTCCTTCAACGGCCTTTTCCCCTCTGGGGGCTTCACCTTCGTTCTCATCACCTCCTAAGCCACTACCCGATGCAACTCCAGAAGCAAACAGGGCAGCATCCTTCTTTTCTAGGGTCTTCACCCTCTCAAGCTCGACAGACAAATTAATATCCCCCGCGTGCATATCCTCGAGAGTATGCCTCCGAGATTCTAACCGAGCACGCTCCACAACTCGAGTCAACTTCGATTCGGCCTCCTCAGGCGATCTCCCGTCTTGAGAGTTTATCGCAACAGCATCCTCTCTATGCAAAGTTATAAGTGCCTCAGCTTCAGTTTTGATCCCGGATAATGCAGCTACTAACTCAGAATGGAGACCTCTATACTTGTCACTATCCGCCCTCACGTCATGAAGCTGATGCCCGACTAATGCTATCTTTTCCAGAAGGGTATCCCTCTCAGAAGTTATCTCTCTCACATGCCGTTTGAGTTCGAGAACTTCGGAGTCTCTGGCTCGGAGCTCCTCCCTCAGTAGGGCACCTTCCTTCTCAAACTGCACAAATCAGATCAAAGATGTCAAAACGCTGGGATCTTGCAAACAGTCAGGCAATAGCAAACGGAAACTAGGTAACTTGTTTAACAAGACAAGTCTTCTCATGCTCGTAACGGGCCGCCTCAACCTGAAGCCGGGCGAAAGTTTGATTATAAAGCGCCCTGGCCTAAAGCATGAAAAAGACAAGTTAGAAATATAAAGATCAGGACGACAGACAGGATTTACAAGAACTACCTGCTCACAAAGCCAGTTCATCTCACTGAAGACGAGCGAAGCCTCGAGCTCGGGAATTCCCTCGGGAGCGGCTAAATGCTTTTCAAGCGCATCTCTGCCTCCGATGAGCACCCCCGCAATGGAAGGTTCTCCATTCTGGGCATCTTGTGTTCCCCTAGGAGGTAAGATCGTTCACTGAGGAGAGTCACTCACCACGACAACACCAATAGGGTCAATCAGAGTCGCCTCTTGTCCCTGCAGGGCTCTAGAACCGGTTTCCTCCGAACCACCTACCGAATGCGTCTTAGATCGAGGGATATTTTGGCCATCGGTAGGCTTGGGGGCATCACCCGATACTCCCTCAGTAGCCTTTCCAGCCCGAAGTTGGACCGCAACGACATCAAGCTCCGGCTCGGGAGCCACCATCTCTACGGCATGAGGGTCGATCAGGTTTTCCCCTCCCTTGGGCGCTATCGAGAAATCATTTCCCCCCTCGCCTTCAACTCGGGGACTTCCGGCTGCCTCTGGAACTAGGTCTGCCGGGTCGGCCTTAGTTTCTTTCACCTTGGCCTTCTTGGATTCCGAAGGTTCATTCGACGGTTCTTTTTGTCTTTTCTTCCCTTTATCGGGTCCCGAGGTACCCTATTCACCAAGCGATTCTCCCTTCATCAAGGGGATCTCCCCCAGACCTACACGAATGCAAGAGGTAAGCACAGGGATTAGGGACGCTATCAATAATAATTCTGATTAAAAGGAACGACCGCCGCAAGAGTAAAGGCTCACTATGGTCCTTGGCTTCCCATCGAGCTCGAGACAGATCACGCCACACTCGCTCAGCGTATGGGAAAATTGAGTCCAGCCGGCCGACCCAACCTGAGAGGTCCATGACCGCACCAGGGTAAATTGCTACGGCTGCATCGGCAGAAGAAATTAAGCGCATGGAAAGATGTACCTAAAAATAAGCAAGGAAATGCTAGATAGCGTCTCTACTTACGTTCCGCGTTCCACCTTTCGGGGAACGACATCCTTCCCACCGGGATCAGGTCAGAGGTCCTAACTCGGACAAAACGACTCATCCACCCTCCAATCCCGACCTCTTCGATGCAAGCAAAGAGGGCCCTCGAAGCTCGGCAGTGGAGCTTAATCACATCCCCACGGAAGAGACGGGGGCTGTTAGGGCTGCTTATTGGGCGGATTGGGCGGTTATTTACTCTTAACGGTTTGGCTTAACGGTTATCGTCTTTTAAATGTATTAATCCGTTAGTCACCCGATAAGATATCGAGCGGATTGGTATCGGTTTAGCTCTTATCGGGCGATTATCGGGCGGTTTATCGGCCTAACATACATATTTACTAAATTGTGTTTTCCCTGTTGGACATGAAATAGCTGAACTGATTATAGAGCATGAATCGGAAGTAATGCAGAGGTAAGTGGTTCAGCACTTTACGAAGTCTGTGCGAGAATTCCTTTCACTCTCTTCTTCTGCAACTTCTACTCAAGAATATAAAATTCAGCAGATATCATCAAACAGCAAAAAGAACACTAAGTTACTCTTTTGCACAGAAAAATACTTCTACATACAGAGCAAATAAACACCATTGCAAGTGTACTTTATGAGCTGTCCCAATTAGGAGCCCACAAAATTAACTGCCGACCTTTTTTTCTTAGCAGAATACATAGTTTACCCCCTGACCTTGAGGTCAAATCCCTATGACACACTCCTTCAATACGGACAACCTTTTACATATGCAACCTTTTAAAAGTGTGTCTAAGACACACCTGCTCGGTGCTTGACCACTTTGTTCCCCGCAAGTGTATGCCACACACCGTTAATATCGTGACACGTGTCATTAACTTTTAAAAGAAAAAAAAGAAAATTACGTTTAAAAAACTCTCCATCTTCTTAAAAAAGGAAAAAAGAAATAGAAAAGCTTCCTCATCTTCTTAATCTACCCAAGACACCATTTTAGCCAAAATCTATCTCTCAAAATGGCTCTAAACAACAAAAATCCCAAAGTTTCTTCTTCCTCAAATAATTTAAAAGGTGGAAACCAACAATCCAGCGTGGCTATCAGCTTTACGAATTTAAACCTAGATTTTGTTGACCTGATGGGCAATATTTATTTGTAGGTGCTTTCTTTCTCTAAAAAAGATTTGTTATAATTTGGAGTTGGAAAATTCCATTTTGAATCATGTGCTCATTATTTGAAGTCTCTTCATTTACCTCCTTAATCCCTTTACATTCGAAGCTCTGATTTTGAGCTTTGCTACATTGACAGTGCTTGAATTAAATTAGAACATTGGGATTGTGATAGAGAATTTGAAATGGGTTTCGTTGAATTGGTGGCAAAGTAGTGGCTTTTTTCCTTTGTAGTTTATGGGTTTTATTTTTAGAACGACGAAAATGGAAAAAAATTATGGTGTGCCCATATTGAGGTAGGTGATGTTGGTGGCAACAATGGAGTATGGCGGCGGAGCAGCAATGAAGGAATGGTGAAGATGGGGGCTAAAAAACATTTTTTAAAAACAAATTTAAGATTGATTAAAATATTTGATGGAAAAAGAAGATAGGTAGAAAAAAAAATGAAAATAACTGGACACATGGCGTCAATTTATAGCTCCATACACAAAAAATTTAATGCTCACTCGCTTCTATTGGGTGTAAATCACGCGATATCAGGTGAGCAAAAGTGGTGTGTTTTAGACACACTTTAAAAAGTTGCATGTGTAAAAGGTTGCCCGTATTGAAGGAGTGTGTCATAGGGATTTGACATCAAGGTTGGGGGGTAAACTATGTATTCTGCCTTTTTTCTTACCGCTCGTGACATACAAAAATCAGATCAAGATAGTGAGGATACTTGCTAAAGATCTTCAGGACTGTACTAATAAGTCAGCAGAGCTGCAAACAACTTTACAAGCAATACAATGGAGTGTCTGGAACAATTAGAAAGAAATCATGTTGGAGATGGACTTACTATTAGTGATAATAAAATAATTTAGTTTTTATATTATATATATATATATATATATATATATATATATATATATATATATATTCTTAACGGGTTAACGGATTATCCGTTAAGAAAATTGAATAATCCGCCCCCAAACCGATAAGCCGTTAATAAAAAAAATTCAATCCGTTCCCCGTCCGTTAAGCCGTTACCAGTAAGCCATTAAGCTTCGGTTCAGTTCGATTTTCGATTTCGGATCGGTTTTGAACACCCCTAGGGGCTGTACATCCTGATCAGGTGATCGAGGGTGAAGGGAATCTCCTCAATCATGTTCATATAATGCCTGATCATGTAGACAATGCGCCAGAACGAAGGGTTAATTTAGCCGAGAGTCACTTGATACCGTTGGCAGAAATCGAAAATCACGGGGTCTATCAGGGGCAAGGATGGCCCCACCGGCCCAAGGGTAAATGGGTAAGTATACACACTGAGAAAATCGGCTTTGTATGTCGTTATATCCTTCTCTCGAGAAGGGATCTCCACAAGCACCGCATCCCCCCAGCGACAATCAGTCCTCACCCTTCCGACGTCTGTTATTGAGCTAATATACTGAGACACAGGCTCGCGACGCCCCGGCTTCGAAGAAGGTTTCTCGACTTTGAAATCGGAAGCCGTTGCAAAAGATCCTGGAACGGATTCCTCAACACGAGGAGGCACTGCCGCTTTGCCTTTAGATGGAAGCGAGGAAGAGGAGGTCGCGTTCTCCTAAGAAGCAGAGGCGGAAGTTTTCGCCATTCCTAAAAGATTTTAGAGGAAAAAGGGAAATTGCGGCTCGAAGAATGAACTAAAGTGAAGGTAGAAGGAACCTTTTTGGGGGCTTGGCAGTGTAGAGAGTTATAAAGAACGAGAGAAGGGGTATTTATAGAGGCTCCACACGCGCGTTGAAGAAGGCCAAAGGACGGCCAACCACTGTAATCAATGCAAAGGCTTTCAATGGCTTGTGTGTACGCAATCTTTGGCACCCTATGACTGCCGTCATTACGGAAGTTCCAATGGGGCAGGAATTCAAGGTCGTTTCTTATCATTTTCACTCTAAGAAACGCGGGGACTATCTGTATGCAGTAAAATCGAAGGGTCCAATTTTCCATCGTTGCGACGGCTCGTAAGCACGTTTCACAGGTTCGAGATTATGGTCGAGGTTCACCCTCGAGGGCTATTGACGCTCGACCTCGGGGCAGTGCATACCAATGGTTGTGATGAAAAAGTGGGAAGTTCCCAAGGCGCATAACTAGAGCTGACAAAGTCTAGTGAGCTAAGTTCAGACCCGAATCATGGCGTCAACTAGCTGTCGCATCTCCATATCTTTGTAATAAATATATTTGTACTATGTTGGGGTTCCCCCTCATATATAAAGGGGATCCTTGTCACTTTGAAGAGATCTGTTACTCAATACTAAATACACAAGAACATTCTCTCTGCTCTCTAACATATTCTCCTAAGCTCTTTACCTCCATTTATTGCTTACATTCATTGTGTTTTATTTATTGTTCTTCATTTATTACTTATTATTGGCCATAAAGAGACATCATTGAATCTATCATAATTGTTAGCCCCTCCATCGACTGCCTACGGCAGTGTATAATACTCGACCTCGAGGCCCCGAATAAGCAAGCTCGTGGTCCCGCTTATCAGCCTATCGGTTTGGTTATCACCTTATTTCCAAGCTCTTATCTCGTCTTCGAATCTCTTACTTAACACTTATCGTCTAAACAACTAGCATAAAAATAGATCACGTATTTTTAGAACCACAAAATTATATCTAATTGTAATTATCATTTTCAAGGTAAACAATCGTCAAGCAGGAGACAAAGTGATGGTGGAAATCCCAAAGCGATACTTATTTTCATGGGTCCATGAGCCTCGCCTATTGCAAAAGTACATTGGACCCTGGGAAAGTCGCATACCAGGTGGATACCTTAGCCTCGTCGAAGATTCATCCAATCTTCTATGTCAACCTTCTGAAACCTTTTTGGGAAGACATAGAGGAACCTTCGCGCAACCAACTCACAATACCCATTTTTTTTCCACAACATGACTCGCAACTTGTTAGGAATCGGAGATACGATAAAAAGACAAAGGAAAAGTCCCCACATACACTACAATTTCTTTTGGCTACTAGCCTTTTGTATCTTCTCTTCTTCAAAATTAAACTCTAAACTAGATAGAGAAATACATACAATGTGCTCAATCTACAAACGGAGAAATCATTGAAACTAAACCCGATTCTTCCTCACCTGCTTCTCCCCTCAGCCGCCAACTTTGCCGAACTAACTCCCAGTCAGCTTAACGACTTCAAAAATCAGTTTTTTTTCCTCTTCAAAAGAATCGAAAGTTTTAACTGCAAAATCCTACAACACTTTCAGGTAATCTTGTTCTCCCATAATACATATTGTACATTTTTTGTTGCTCATTTGCTGTTTTCTTAATTGTTTCTTCAGGTTTTCGAAATGAGTGAAAAACAGAGTGAGTAGTATTGGTTGATTGATTGATTCAATGGCGGCTCCATAAAGTTTGT
This sequence comes from Nicotiana attenuata, assembly GCF_001879085.1. Taxonomy (NCBI): domain Eukaryota; kingdom Viridiplantae; phylum Streptophyta; class Magnoliopsida; order Solanales; family Solanaceae; genus Nicotiana; species Nicotiana attenuata. The sequence goes on from NW_017671017.1 coordinate 328,774, forward strand.
GTCCTAAAGCGAAATTTAATACCTTATACTTTTTTATTAGTATATACACATACATATACAAAAAAAAAAAGTTAGTGTTGCCATATTTTCATACTTGTTATTTATAGTATAAAATGCTTAAATGATGAAACCTTTAGCTTCACATAGTAGTATTATCATTTATATTAGTAAGAGATAACTTAAAATAAATTGGATGTAAGACATGTATTTTCAATATGTGACCTTTGATTTTATTGTAAAAAATATATTTACTAATATGAAGATCTAAGTAATTTAATTCAAAGTTCTAAAATATTTTCAGTGTTAAAGAGTAGATAGTCTTTCTTTCTTTCTTTCTTTCTTTCTTTCTTTCTTTCTTTCTTTCTTCCTTTTGTCCAAGGTTTATTGTATTTTTTTTTTTTGCAAACTTTAATATTGTCTAACTTGAAATATAATCATAATATCCATTATTAAAAAATTTTGGGGACCTAAATTAAAGATTTACTAGTATCTTAAATTGAGCCACGTGTCCATCCCCCTGCTATTCTCAATCAAATTTTGTAGAGTCTCAATTAAGATAAGACAACAATCAGTGAATGTGTTATTTAGTTACCAAATGCGAATGAAGCAGTTGAATAACACATTCATGGGCAGTGGTCTATAAATAATTGTTGATCCTTAATGAAGGTGGCTCAACGGAACTAGTGGTTTTAAACTAAAATATATTAAAAGACCCTGAAATTTCTTTCATAATATCCATATAATATTGAGACAAAATAAGTGTTGAGAGAATAACATATAATTAGGCGTAAGTCATATGGTATTGAACTCCCTATAAAAAAAATATAGCGTTAAATAAAAATGGTAAAAAGGATTGAGCATATTATCGATCGTGTTTTGAACGTTACGATAATTGTCTTTGGGATTTCTTAGTTAAAAAAATGAGACACAAAAGAACTTGATTACTGATACGAGGATCTATCAAATGTGACGAAAAGGAATAGCTAATTTAAAAAATTTGATTTTAAATTAGAAAGTAAAATAGTAAAAAATATGAAAAAAGAAAGAAAGAAAAATAGAATTGATGAGAAGATAAATATATTATTTAATTTAATAAGAGAAATTTTTTATTCTATTAATCCATTCAATCCTATATTTACCAGATTTAGATAAATATTAAAATTTAAAATATTTTTATCAATAATTATATAAATATATACAGTAGTACTTTATATTTTTGGGCGTTAAATATTTGGGGCCTAAGCGCTAGAGCTTCACTTCCCTTACCTAGAGCCGCCCCCGCCCTTGGATTGATTTACTGATATTATACGAATGAGTGCTGCTGTGCTTCCTAAACATGTGGCTGCTGTATTAAAATGTCAAAAGAACCCATTAAGGGCACTAGAAATATTCAATTCAGTGAAAAAGGAAGATGGGTTTAACCATAATTTGTCTACCTATAAATGTATGGTCGAAAAGCTTGGTTGTTATGGGGAGTTCAATGAAATGGAAGGCGTCATCGAAGAAGCGAGGCAGAAGATTGATAATAAGTTGTTAGAAGGGGTGTACATTACTGCTATTAGAAGTTATGGGAAGAAAGGGAAAGTTCAAGAGGCGGTTGACGTGTTTGAGAAGATGGAGTTTTTCAATTGTCAGCCGTCTGTTCATTCGTATAACACGATCATGAATGTATTGGTTGAACATGGGTTTTTTAAACAATCTCATAAGGTTTATATGAGAATGCTGGAAAAGGGGATTTCTCCTGATGTATATACCTTTACTATTAGAATAAAGTCGTTTTGTAGGACGAACCGGCCTCATGTTGCTTTGAGGCTTTTGAATAACATGCCCGATCAAGGATGCAGATTTAATGCAGTTGCGTACTGTACAGTAGTTGGTGGATTTTATGAAGTGAATTGTCGAGTTGAGGCCTGTGAATTGTTCGATGAAATGCTTAGGCTCGGAATAACTCCAGATGTTACTACGTTTAATAAGCTTATATGTATGCTTTGTAAGAAGGGGGACGTCCAAGAAAGTGAAAGGCTTCTTAATAAGATCATGAAAAGAGGAGTGTTTCCAAATCTTTTTACATGTAATGTCTTGATGCAAGGTCTTTCTGAGAGAGGCCAACTAAATGAAGCTGCTAGGATGTTAGAGACTTTGAACAAAGAAGGTTTAAATGCTGATGTAGTCACTTATAACACTCTTATATGTGGTTTATGCAAGCACTCAAAGGTTGCTGAAGCTGAGTCTTATTTGCATAAAATGGTGAACGGTGGGTTTGAGCCTGATGCATTCACCTATAACACAATCATTGGTGCATATTGCAAATTGGGTATGATACAGAAAGCAGACAGAATTCTTAATAATGCAGTTTTTAAAGGTTTTGTTCCTGATGAGTTTACTTTCTGCTCCCTTATTTATGGATTATGTCAGGATGGTGACTTTAACAGAGCCAAGAGTTTATTTAATGAAGCCGCAGGTAAAGGTATGAAGTGTAATGTAATCCTATATAATACCTTAATTAAGGGAATGTGTCAGCAGGGACTTATATTAGAAGCGTTGAAGTTGATGACTGAAATGCCTGAGAAAGGTTGCAGGCCTGATACATGGACTTATAATCTGATCATAAATGGTTTGTGCAAGATGGGCTGTGTATCTGATGCTAGTAATATCCTGAATTTTGCCGTGGCCAAAGGGACCCTTCCTGATATTTTTACCTTCAATACCTTGATTGATGGTTATTGCAAACAGTCGAAATTGGCTGATGCAATCGAGATTCTAAATACCATGTGGGATCATGACGTTGTTCCAGATGTGATAACGTATAACACAATGTTGGATGGACTTTGCAAGCTTAAAACTCCTGATGATGTGATGGAAACCTTCAAAGTCATGGTTGAAAAAGGGTGTGTCCCAAACATAATCACATATAATATTCTCATTGAGAGCCTTTGTAAATCAAGAAAGTTTATGAAAGCTTTAGACTTACTTGAGGATATTCAAAGCAAGGGTCTTATTCCTGATACAGTGACTTTTGGCACTTTGATAAATGGGTTTTGTGAGAATGAGGATTTGGAAGGAGCCTATGAGCTATTCAGAAGAATGAAAACACAATATAATTGCACTCATACTACTGCAACGTACAATATTTTGATTAGTGCATTTGCTAAGAAGCTGAAAATGGACATAGCAGAGAAGCTATTTCTTGAGATGAGTGAATGTGGCTGTTCTCCTGACAATTACACCTACCGTTGTATGATAGATGGTTTCTGCAAGGTAGACAACAGCGAATTGGGGTACAAGTTTTTGCTTGACAACATGACGAAAGAGTTTCTTCCATCAAAAGAAACAGTAGGGCGAGTGATCAATTGCCTATGCGTGAAGAACAGGTTGCTCGAAGCAGTTGGTATCATTCATCTCATGGTGCAGAAGGCTGTTATACCTGATGTGGTCCACACAATTTTTGAAGCAGATAAAAAGGATGTGGCAGCTCCCAAGATCTTTGTGGAAGACTTGCTGAAGAAGAATCACATAACCTATTATGCCTATGAGCTTTTATACGACGGGATAAGAGACAAAAAGGTTTTGAAGAAATTATCCGTGAAGGTTCGTCCTATTCAAGTAATTACTTTTCTCATTTACTGGAGTACACATAACAATGACACACTCAAAAGTCTTTTGCCTGGATACAACAACTCTAATATTTGTATTTATAATGTATAAATATTTAAGCCAAGATGGTAAAAGTTAAGTGATTCAACTAGCTATCCAATCAAATGGTTATTATTGTTGAAAGTTGAATATATGAAAAATAAAAGGGGACTTGTTTCGGAGATAATCTGGCAGGTGAAATGATTGTGTGTGTTTGACCGGTTTCAGCTACAAAATTTTTTAAAACATTATTTGAATAAACTCTGCTCTGTGACAGTTTTCTAAATTCTTTTTCTGGAAAGTCATTACAAAAGTTAAGCTATCTAAACACATTTTAGTGTAATTAACTTCTTCCAGAAAACCTTCAGAAACCTCTCCGGATTAATTTCAAAACACCACCTAGCATATTCCGCATGCAACAATGGATTGGAAGATGGAGGATAAAATGAAAGAAAATTACTTTTCTCTTATATTTTGGCTTGAGGGAGGAGAAATGGAAATGCATGAGACAGAATACCACATGAACATGCATTTTGCAAATCGGGGACATTTTACGTTTTCTCCAGATGCAAAGTAAGAATGCTCAAAATGAAGAAATATAAGAACACAGGTTATGTTCAACCTTTTCCCCAGAGAATCAAGAAGCAATTGCACTCACCAGCCTGCTGATAGATCACCTAAAAGAAAAAGGTGGTGCACGAATAAATGAAACTCTAATCAACTGGATTAAGATTACGTTTTATTCAGAAGATCAATGAAAGCTGAATGAACTATAAATTTGACATGTAAACGAACTTCTTGGATTGAGACTACTGCAATGACAAGAGAGCTTGCCCACAACTCAGAAGTCTAGAGCTAGTCGTTCTAAGTATTTTTGCTTCTTTCTTCTGTACACAGAAAACATTCTACCACTAGTCACTTGAGCATTGATGGCAATCAAACTAAGGTAATATTGAGCCGCGATTTGTGAGAAGTAGCAAAGCATGATTGAAGCTATGCTGTTTCAAAGCCATCTTACAAGAGCGATATAGCTGTAGTCTCATGAAGAAGACAGTGGTGCAAAAACACGATGGCAAAAGCCTGTGACATTAGCTGAAAACATCGGACCTTTGAAGAGAGAGTGGGTTTAGTCTCAATGCTTCTTGGCTATCTCAATCATGTTGATTCAATGCTTAATTATCCAATGATGTTTCCCAAGTCTCTCCAAGGGACATCTCCTGGTTACACCTCTCAGCACTCGTAGATCAGGTAATTTTACAACATTGTTCTTTCTTCTTCAGCATCCAAAATAATAATAAACTTAGCTAAAAGAAACCTTATATTTGCAAGTGTAAGCTGATAGAAAGGAGAATCCAAGCCCGGCTTCTTATGTAGATTTGTTGGAAATTTGACGAAAGTTTCAAATAAAAAAAAAGTTTGTGATCTATAGTTAGATACTGTAAAGAAGACCGAAAATTTTGAAACAATATCAAGTTCTTTTCTATAATTACATGTTGTAGAGAATCTCATGATGAGTTTCAGACCATTTTCAGGAGTTACTTCCCGAAATGTTATGGATGTCCCTCCCCCCCACCCCGGGGCTTGTAATGAAAATGTCATACATATATTAAGAGAGTGATCAGAGTAAAAGACATTTCTCGTCTGACTACAAAAAAAACTGATGACAATTCTTTGTGTTATCTGATGTGGCTCATGATTTTCCCCTGTTGATGTAAGGACTTTGACAAAGGTCTTAGCAAGGAGTACAGGGATGCTTCTATAGATATTGTACAGCTAAGGACCTAAGCCCAGTTGTGCATCAAAAAGGTTGAAAAAACTACTTGATGACTCTACCGATTGTTAGATAGTTATGTATATAATATGAATTACTCCTAGTCCCACATAGAATAGGAGTATGATATGTATTGTATACATAGGGTTCATTGTATTATAATTAAACAGAATATCAATAATAGATTTTTCTCCCGTGTGTTCTCACATAGTACCAGAGCAACCGTGAGAAATTTATCGCTGTGCATAAATTCCAGCGACTCCGGGAAGAGAAATCTCAACCGGAACCCCTTTTATCCGGCAAAAACAGGTCTGTCCGCAAGAACGATAGTATCCATCAGTGTTGTGCAAAAACCAACGCCACCAGGAAGTAGATCAGGGCTCGGCGGCCAAACCTTTAAAAAATCTCCGACAGAAAAGGATTCACACGCTCACGCGCGGCAGAAGAATTTCTCTGGCGAAGTTCCGACGTCCACGCGCTGGGGCTTGAGGTTGTTTCCGGCCACTTTTATATTATTTCGACGTGAACAATGATTATTCCGGCGTAAACATTTAATGGCATTCATATTAGTAGCCTTTGACTAAGAATCCGATGGATTCAATGCTTTGAATCCAATCTAGATGGTTTCTTTACCATATTATATTGAGTTCCTTCAGTACAAAGCATGTAAACAAACATCTTCAGTGATAGCTTACGCTGTTCAAACAGATAGTAGCGTGACTTGTGTCTCCCAATCTTCAACCTCTGAGTCTTGGGTCATTGATTCAGGTGCATCTGATTATATTTCTAGTAACAAATCGCTTTTCACTACTATTTCATGTTCTCAATCTTTCCCAACAGTCAAAATGGCCAACGGGTCTCAAACCACTATGGCAACTGGAATAGGTCTAGCAAGTCCACTTCCTTCCTCACCTTTAGATTCAGTTCTTTATGTTCCCGGTAGTCCTTTTAATCTCATAGCCGTTAGTCGCTTAGCCAAATCACTTAAATGCTCTGTTTTATTTTTGGATGACCTTGTTTTTATGCGGGAACGCAGTACAGGGTGGATCATTGGTACCGGGCGTGAATCAGATGGACTTTATTACCTTATCCGTGCAAAATCACATTGACTCACATCTTGTCTTCCTTCAATAACTTGTCATGTTAATGATTCACCAGATTTATTACATAAACGGTTGGGACATCCTAGTTTGTAGAAACTTCAGAAAATGGTATCTGGTTTATCTCACTTGTCTACTCTAGAGTGTGAGTCATGTCAGCTCGGTAAGCATACTCCCTCCCATTTCCCTCGGCGTCTTGATAATCGAGCAGAGTCACCTTTTACTTTAGTCTATTAAGATGTTTGGGGTCCTAGTCGGGTCAGTTCTACCTTGGGATTTCGCTACTTTGTCAGTTTTATTGATGATTATTCCACGTGCACTTGGATATTTTTGATGAAAAATCGATCTGAGTTGTTTTCTATTTTCTAGACCTTCCACATTGAAATCCAAAATCAATTTGGGGTTTCTATCCACACATTTCGTAGTGATAATGCCCTAGAGTATTTGTCTTCCCCATTTCAGCAGTTTATGAACTCTCATGGGATTATTCATCAAACATCTTGTATTTACACATCCCGACAAAATGGGTAGCTGAAAGAAATAATAGACATCTTATTGAAACTGCTCATACCCTACTTATACAATCTCATGTTCCCTTGCGTTTTTGGGGATGCAGTTCTTAATCTTGCTATCTTATTAATCGTATGCCATCTTCAGCTATCCAGAATCAAGTTCCATTCTCTGTCCTATTTTCCCACTTACCTTTGTTCTCTCTTCCACCTCGTGTCTTTGGGAGCACGTGGTTTGTTCATGACTTTATTCCAGGAAAACATAAGTTAGCTCCTCGTGTTCTTAAGTGTGTATTTTTGGGTTACTCGAGAACGTAAAAGGGATATCGATGCTATTCTTCTGACCTCCAGCGGTATCTTATGTCTGCTGATGTTACCTTTTTTGAAACCCAATCATACTTCACAAGTCCAGGTAATCACTTAGATATTTCTGAGGTGCTACCAGCTCCATTTTTTGGAGATTCAGTTACATCTCCCATTCATCATCCTCTATAACTCCAGCTTCACCATCTACAGCTCCAGTTGCAGCTCCACCACCTATAGCTCCAGTTCCACCACCTACTCCAGTTCAACCTTCTACAGCTCCACCACTCTTAACTTATTATCGTCGTCCGCGCCCAGCATATGGCCCAGCTGATTCACGTCCTGCACCTGACCGTGCTAATACTGCGGATTTGTCTCCTCTTAGTCAACCGATTGCACTACGGAAAGGTATACGGTCCTCACTTAATCCTAATCCCCATTATGTCGGTTTAAGTTACCATCGTCTGTCATCACCCCATTGTGTATTTGTATTATTTTTGTCCTCTGTTTCCGTCCCCAAGTCTACAAGTGAAGCACTATCTCATCCAGGGTGGCGACAAGCTATGATAGACAAGATGTCTACTTTACATATGAGTGGTACTTGGGAGCTTGTTCCACTTTTTTCGGGTAAATCGACTGTTGGTTGTCGTTGGGTGTATGCAGTTAAAGTTGGTCCAGATGGCCAGGTTGATCGACTTAAGGCTCGTCTTGTTGCCAAAGGGTATACTCAGATTTTTGGGCTCGATTACAGTGATACTTTCTCTCCCCCGGCTAATATAGCATCAGTCCGCCTTTTTCTATCCATGGATGTTGTTCGCCTTTGGCCGCTCTATCAGTTGGACATTAAGAATGTTTTTCTTCACGGTGACCTTGAGGATGAGGTTTATATGGAGCAACCAACTGGTTTTGTTGCTCATGGGGAGTCTAGTGGCCTTATATGTCGATTGCGCCGGTCCTCTATGGTCTAAATCAGTCTTCTCGAGCCTGGTTTGGTAAGTTCATCACAATTATTCAAGAGTTTGTCATGACTCGTAGTGAAGCTGATCACTCTGTGTTTTATCGGCATTTTGCTTCAAATCTCAGTATTTATCTGATATTTTATGTTGATGATATCGTTATTACCGGCAATGATCAGGATGATATTACTAAATTGAAGCAACATCTTTTTCAGCACTTTCAGACTAAGGATCTGGGCAGATTAAAGTATTTTCTAGGTATTGAGGTCGCTCAGTCTAGCTCAGGTATTGTAATCTCACAACGGAAGTATGCCTTAGACATTCTTGAGGAGATAGGAATGACAAGCTGTAGACCTGTTGACACTCCTATGGATCCAAATTCTAAACTTCTACCAGGACAGGGGGACTCTCTTAGCAATCCTGCAAGATATATGCGGCTGGTTGGTAAATTAAATTACCTCACAGTGACTAGACCTGACATTTCCTTTCTTGTGAGTGTGGTAAGTCGGTTCCTGCATTCTTCAATATATAAAATCAGCTCCATGCAAAGGATTATTATTTGAAGATCGAGGCCATGAGCAATTTGTTGGGTACTCAGATGCTGACCGGGCAGGATCACATTTTGATAGAAATTCTATGCTTGGATATTGTGTTTTAGTAGGAGGTAATTTTGTGTCTTGAAAGAGTAAGAAACAGAATGTGGTTGCTCGGTCTAGAGCAGAAGCAGAATATCGAGCAATGGTTGTGGCAACATGTGAGCTAGTTTGGATCAAACATTTGTTTAATGAGTTGAAATTTGGTGAGGTCAGCAAGTTGGAACTTGTGTGTGATAATCAAGCTGCCATTCATATTGCATCAGATCTGGTGTTCCATGAGAGAACTAAACACATTGAGATTGTCTGTCACTTCGTCAGAAAAAAGATACTCTCAGGAGATATTGCTACAAAGTTTATGAAGTCGAATGATCAACTTGCAGATATTTTCACCAAGTCCCTTACTGGTCCTCGTATTAGTTACATATATAACAAGTTCGGTACATATGATTTGTATGCATCGGTTTGAGGGGGAGTGTTAGATAGTTATGTACATAAATATGAATTAGTCCTAGTCCCACATAGAATAGGAGTATGATATGTATCGTATAAATAGGGTTCATTGTATTATAATTAAACAGAATATCAATAATAGATTTTTCTCCCATGCGTTCTCACACTGTTACCAAATTTCATTTTACTATACAAAATTTTCTTGGCCATCCCACGTGTTGTGCTGTTGGTATGTTTTTACCCAGACAGAGAGGACTTCTCTTTTAGGTATCTAGTTATGTAAGGAATGGGAATCTCGTTTTTGTCGTCCTCTATAGTAGTTTCCTAGAAATGCATGTTTGATCATTTTACAAGCTTGAGAAACAAGTGTTTGAGTAGATGAATTTTCATGTTTGTGCTGGAAAATACGCATGCAAAATAAATATAGACCACAAACGTTAGAGCTAAGGGAGGAAGTCGGATGGGCCATGGCGTGGCAAAGAATAAATGGGGCGGGGAGGTGAGTTCTTAGGTGGCGCAGGGTGGGTAGGTCAAAATTCAGTTTTTTTTCATAAAATAAAAAACACGTTAAAGATTAACAGAGTTTAGGTAATTAAAGATTAACGCGGTATCCATTTTCGTGAATAACGAGCATCTCTAAGTGGAGAAGTTTAGAGCTTGCGTTCACACAGATTTTTCAAATCAAAACTGGTACAATCTCAAGAAATTTCCAAGAACACCTAAATCTTCCGAAGCCATTGTGTTACTATGGCACGGTAATTTCACCACTCTCTTTAATTATGAAGTTCAACTGGTGTTATATAGTATTTGTGTGTGAAAAATATGATTGGAACTTGGTATTAAAGCAAACAAAAAATGGATTTTCTTGACATTAAAGAGTTGAAGGAAGAAGAAGATGAATAGTAACTTGGGGTAAAAAATTGAGTTAATTAATGACTCTAAATAATTCTATTGAGTTAATATATGCTTTGTAATGACATTTTGGACCTAAATTATGGGAGTAATTGAGAAGAAGGGTATTGGATGGCTTGATACCGATTGTGAGTCCGAAAATGGGTTATGATACTTTGTTTGAACTTGAATGGATGAAGTTCAATTGTAAGTATTGTAGATTGATAATTGTTGAACGTATTGGACGTATCGAGACCGTTATTGGGAGCAAAATAAAGGAAGTTAAGATGTATCTTCCTTTAAGGAGTTTTGCAAAAAATACATGAAAGTGAGTCTATGAAATTGTCTAAACTGTTTGTATAGTTTTGTAAAGAACGAGCTATGCATTCCATGTTTGAAATGGGCTATCGTATGCTTAGATATCCATATTGATATGTTGGTTATACTATTGCCTCAATCTAAACGATAGCACCATGATGACACTGCCGCTCTTACTTTCATGTCACTACCATCAGAATCCCTATTCATTACCATATCTTTTTCATGAGTCCTGACTTTGACAGCGTTTGATTATATCGTTACTCTGTCTTCCTTCAAACAGACCATTGGTATTTTAACAGGTGTTTTTAACTTATTCGGGGCATACTTTCTTTCCTTTAATTTCATTCCCACTATGAGAGTGACAATTACCTTATGCACTACACTTCAAGTAGCTAGTGCCATCGAAGTGTCGAATCTTGCGCCCTTCAATCATGCCGTTTGTCAACCATTTGTGAAAGACGAAAATAGGAGTTCGATTCTCATTTTACGCTTGAATGCATGACCTAGAATGAAAAAAGCAATAACTTTTCTGAATGTTATGTTGCCTCCCAATTATAAGTGTGGAAGCGCAACATACCAATAAGAGTGAGCTGAACTAGACACCGTCACACCCTAGGACATACTCGACCTGGCACTCTGATACCAAGTTTTTCACATCCCAAAAAAGACAAACGCAGCTGGCACCCAATGCCATCAAGTCACACCGAGTGAACTACATAAACCTGTCTACCCCTTCTTGATTATTTCAAAGTTTTAATTATAACTTAAACATTTAGAAACTATTTTAAATCATTTGGTTTCAAAGTCTCCTTTTTAACTCAAAACATAATTAGGCATTTGGCCAAAGTACATGAGTGCGGAATGAATTATGAGAAATAAAAATATAAAGCCCATCTACATGACTAGACCTGCGCACAGTGTCATTGGGACCTCTATAGACATATACAAAGTTAATATAATCTCTAGATGCACCCACTGATAAAAGAAGCAGGGTCACCAAAGTATAGTAGAGAATAAAGGAGACGCCTAGTCTCGTGCTGTCAACTTCAGATGCTACAATATCTGAAACGTCAAGTAAGTTGTCCCACGAAGGAGGCTGAGTATAATTTCTATGAAATCATACCCTTGAGTATCATTAACTCCTCCCGAAAAGATTCTTGAGCACTGGCTTTGAAACTCCGGGATACAGGATAAAATAGTATATCATGACCTTTTTTTTTTTGAGAAAGGTAAAAATATAACATAACATTTTGACAATGCAATTAATAAAGCTTTAAACAATGAAATGCATTTTATGTGATAAAATGACATAATTTAAGTCAAAGCATTATTTTAGCAATTTCTTATTTAAGTTAGGAGTTCTGGATAAGGATAGGGGGGTCTATTAGGCAGAAGTAAAACATTCACTCAACAATTGTTCCTCGCAAAAGGAATATAACCAATTGAAATCATCATCATCATCATCACTGTGCTATGTATAATATCATGACGGACGATTGTCAAGTCGTTATAAACTCATCATGGTGCTATCATTTATTTCAAGGCAATAGTATAACCAACATATCAATCTAGATATTTAAGCATACGATAGCCCATTTCATTTCAAACATGGAATGTATAGCTCGCTCGATCATTCAAAACTATACAAACATTTTAGACTTTATCATAGACTCACTTTCATGCACTTTTAGCATAACTCCTTAACGTAAGATATGTCTTAGCTTACCTCTATTTCGCTCCCACTAACGGACTTGATACATTCAACATGTCCAATATTTTCAACATTTATCAATCTACAACACTTACAATTGAACTTCATCAATTTAAGTTCAATCAATTCATCATAACCTATTTCCGGATTCACAATTTGCATCAAGCCATCCAATACTTTTCTTCCCGATTGCTCTCATAATTTAGGTCCAAAATGCCATTTCTAAGCATACATTAGCTCAATGAAATTATTAGTCATTAAGTAACTCAATTATTAACCACAAATACTATTCATCTTCTTCTTTTTTCAACTCTTTAATGTATGAAAAGTCATTTTTGGATTTACTTTAATAGTAAATTTCACTCACATTCTACCCAAATACACTTAATAATATCATTTGGACTTTATAATTGAAGAGAGAATGGTGAAATTACCTTGTTGTAGTGAAATTCTAGCTTCGGAAGATTTAAGTGTTCTTGAAAACTTCTTGTGATTGTTACCACTTTTGATTTGAATAATCTCAAGCAAGCTCTAAGCTTCTCCACTTAGAGCTGCTCGTTATTTGCAAAGATGGAGATGGGTGTTTCCTCTTCGCTACCTTCTGGTAGAAATCAAGAAATGGGAAAATGCCCCATTTTTTGCTTCTCTCTCCGCAAGTTACTACATAAGATGGTTACATAATCTTTGAGCCTTACTTAGTGTAAAGCTTTTAAGTGGGTAGCCAACTTTGATTACTTTATATTTACCATATCAAAGTATCTCTTATTATACAAACGTATGCTACCAAAAGGATTATTCTTATTTAAAGCACACGTTCTGCCCACAATGACTAATCAAGATTTAATTTTTTGATTTTTCCTTTTCCATTTTTTTTTCCAACTCTTGGCTAGACCTTGCCACTTCCAATCCCTTCCAACTAGTTCCATAGACATGCTTACGTATCCCAATGACATCACCACCCTCGTGTATGCCCAGATACACCTCAGGATCACTTTAAATGCAGCTTTTAGGTTTTAAATAACCCAAAATAAGGTCCAAAATTTATGGGGCTTTGTAAGCTGGCCATCGGGGATTTATCAGATATCTATGGAAAAAAAGAAAATAACTCAGTTTTGGAAAGCCATTATTAGAAGCGATGATGCTGCCTAGTCCTACCATTCTCTACCGCTTCCTTAAAGCCATGCTTGACGAAAAAAGTACTCCCCTGGTTTATTATTGTTCTTTAACAAGGCCAAGTTCTGTTTTTCCTTTGTTTTCTCTGAATTTGTTTTATGCCTTTTTTAACTTTAATCAAGCTTCGTTTGAACCAAGTTTAATGGTATATTTACGATTCTCTGTTTCCCTTGTTTTTTACTGCTGAGGTTAGAATCTGATTTTGTCTTTGATGGGCAGCATGTGTGAGAAAGTTGGTGAGAGAAATAGCGCCATGACTGAAATGCATGGGGCGTGGATGGTAGAAGTTGATCTGAATATCAAGAGTGGAATCTTAGATGCAGTGAAATCTTTTACCCCTCAACTGATGTTGTGAACTGGTAACTCTCTGAGACAAGGCGTAGATCTCCTTTATGGGATGAGGGAGAGGAAGGTAATCCTTTCATCAAAGAGCCAGTTAAATGTGTGATATCTCGTCCATAGGATAAACTGCTGTTGAGAATCGAAGTTATTCCAAGAAGCAATACCACCAGAATGTCTATGTTTGCGACCCATTTAGATAGGTTGTGAATTTTTAGGGTGGTTCATTACTTAATTTCATCATGCAGAGCATAATGACTTGGGTCATTGCTTAATAGAGCCTAAAGCCATCTTTTCTGGAGCTATCAAACAGAAATTTGACAGTTGAAAATGGTTAGATTAATCAGCTAGTATTTGGTATTTCGTAAATGTTGTCTTCTTGTGGAACTATTCTTTTATTGTTTCTTGATAAGTGAATATAAAAAGTGTTGAGTGCAATATAGCCATAGTCCTTTGTTCAGTAGCGTAGGGAACTGATAGAATCCATCATATCGTCCCATGACTCACACACAATACTAATATTACACCAAAAAGGTGTGAACATGCAGACTTCAAGCTATTAGGGGCTTTCTAATTGCTCCAAAACATCTATAGTACCTTTATCACAAATGACTAAAAAAGTACAAAGTGGGACATAGTTCCAGCTCTGTAAGATAGTCTCCAAGTCATTGGCATCACATAATGAACATACACAGATCCCATTAAGCTGTAGATTAATCACCTAGTTTCTCTATCCTTCACAAAATAGTTTCACTTCATTAGTATTTTGTTCTTCGGTTTGTGAACTTGGTCAACTATTGCTTGTTTAACAATGATCACATTGTGATATTAATGATTTGGCTTTATTCTGGTCTTGCTATATCACCAACATTTTAATGATTTGGTGTTCATATGATCTTTTATAGGTAAGTATAGAATCTCAAAACAAAGAGAATCTACCGTGTTCATCTTCCAGAGTTTCATGCCCCGCGTTGCTTGATGAAGAGGAAGAGCCAGATCTGAGTGGTGTATAGTGTACTGTTGTTTTGCTGGTTGTGATTTATGATGGCTGCAATGCTGCAACTGGTGTGGGGGAGACTAGAGCAGTTTAATTTGCATTTGATTTTGGTGAAGATTGGCTATAGCTGCAAGATTGTACTTTAATATTTATCATTTGTTATGCCTTTCTGTATATAGAGTTCTTGAGAGAAAAGAGTTCGAGTAACTTTTGTCCTTGGCTACTATTTAGTTTGTAGACTTTACTTTCCTGTAGCTGCTCAAGGATTTAGCATGTGTAGTGTGATATGACCAGTAGGAGAGCAGTGTTTAGTAGCTTAATAAATTCAAAATTTGAAGAATTTTCAGTGCAGTTCTTTAGTAGGTACTGGAACGTTACTGATTCCTTTGCATTGTAGTTGGGGTAGAAGAAGCGTATCCTGCAAAACGGTATTCATTTCTCACTATAGTTGCATATTGGGTGGCGGTGCATGTACTTGGAGCTCTTTCTTGTCCAAGGAAAGAGTTGTAGAGAAATATGTACATCTGTTGGCTTAATAGATTATGTATTTATAATGTTGGCATTCGGACACCCACTTCATTGGCCACTAAGGTCAAATCCTTGTGTACGTGTTTCTTAATACAGTAATACGAAAATTATTATGTAAGGCTGCAAATCCACAAATGTCTGATGCAAAGTCTCACTGGCAGTTTGATATTATTATGCTCAGGTGCTTGAATGCTGCCAAAAAAAAGAAAAAAAATAATACACTAGTAAAGAACAATGAAATCTGAAGAAAAAGAAGTTTAGGCTGAAAGGATGGGGCGGCTTACAAGAACAAAAGGAAAACATAGCACAGGGTGAGGGAAAAGTATAGTGGGGAAGTCTTAACCTGTCCTTCCCCGTTTTGTTTGCTACCTCTATTTAGAGCTGTAACATGGAAACTTCAAGCTCAAATATTAGCTAGCCTAAGTGAGAAATTGTATGAAAGTTAGATGTGAAACCAAATCTAGACCATATACCAATTGTAATCATGTCTTGGTATCATCTGAAAGAAAATGAGATGACAGTAATTTGGATATAACGAGTTTATATACAAGTTATTTTGGAAATGATTGTAAAAATTTGTGAGATAATAGTCGTTGACTAAGATAAAAGAATCAAAATATAATATAGATATTCTCGAATCTGGAGAATTTTGTTATATTATACTGATGCCAGCTTATATAGGCAGTTAACCATCACTCCATAAACAGAAAATGCTTCGCCAATTCCAAGTGTTTCATCTATTTCTTTCCTATTGCTAAAGAGGAAATGAGGAATATTATCAGACAATCTGCAGTCAAGGTGATACAGGCCCTTCTTCTTGAGCATCTGAAGTAATAATGTGAAGCTGAGTTCAGGCAAATGAAACTTAAATTCACAAATCTAAAGGGGTATCCACGCCAGGCTGCTTGTGTAGACAATAGTTAACCCCATTGCTCGAAGACATAAGTAGAAAACTCAAATAAAGAAAAGTAGATAAAAAATTTTCTCTGGAAATACGTACAGCAACACAGTTCATCGGCTGACAGGAGTATCTATACTAAAATGAAACTGGGAATCGACACAGACGTGTTTGGTTGATTGTTGATGGAACTGCAAAAAGCAGGCATCCACGTTTCTGAGACACACCTGCACTTTCCACAGCGCATTAGCTGAGTGTCGAGGTTGTAATTTAGTTACTATGCGTACATAAGAGTTACTGGACTGAGACGGGCTTTAATGGAGTGACATGGACTGTGAGGCGTCCCATAGCAGACCCCAGCTTGCTTGTAATTGAGGTGTAGTTGTTGTTGTTGTGTGTACACAAGAACGACTACCACGATCTTTATAGAGGCATTCCCTAATGTTCTTCTTGTAAGTTCTGTCAGTACTGTCCTCAAGAGAAACTAATGAGCGACATCTGAAAAAAAAAACAAGTCACATTAATTGAGGTGACCCTAAAAGTTGGTATAGGCCATTCATTAACTGAAACTTGTTACCTTCAATACTTAACTAAAAGTATGAAGTCATAAAATTCATTATACTATCTAATTATAGATCATAAGAATTTTGACATTGTTCAGAACTAAAATCTAAATCTCCTTATGTTCGTTCATTTTGCAAAGAGAAAGAACTAAGAAGTGATTGAGAAGTTGGCTTTCCATGTGTGTGCTGGAGCACCAATGCAAAATGAAACAGACGTTTTATTTGATATAATCAATATATACTTGCAAGCTTCTGAGCTGGCACACGGGTAACTTAATTATTTGTGTTTTCTTTTGGGTCCTCCCTGATAATTGGTAAACCGAACTTTGATTCCTCCACCTAAAAGAAGGAGAAAAGACAAAAGGAAAAAAAGAAAGATACTCCATGGAGAGAACGTAAAGGCATACTTTCAGTGGTTTCTTCAATGATCAATCTGTGATCTAAGTAAAAGAGGCAAGAAAGGCAGGTTTATTACAGTCCACTGAATGTTTTGGACCTTCCGGTTAGTGCTAGGAATGGTGTGAGAAATGGCAAGGTTGGGAGATAAGAAGGTACATTCCAGACAAGATAAGGAAATTGAAGATTGATCTTGCATTTAAATGCCCATTGCTCCTCAAATCCATCCCCGTTAGGGAAAAATAAGCTCCAGTATTTGTTCAGAATGAAAAATGAAGTATCCATGATAAAACTGAAAAGAAGTAGAGAGGCAAGCAATGAAACCTGGAGTTGAGTAAAGTAAATTGTCCAGTCCAGGATCGCTTCAGTTCCGTGATCTGCAGCATAAATTTCTCCTGAAGTTAATACATCTCTTGGTATGGCATAAATCACAGGGGAAGCCATGCAACCAAGAAAATTAAAGGAACAGAGCATGAAACATAACACTACTATCATAAACTAAATAGAAAGGAAACTGGAAGATACATCATAATGTGAAAGAGAAAATAACATTCTTTGCATGAGGGAAGGGGGTGGGTGGAGGCACTTGTCTCACCATTTGTATGGAGACTCTTCTTCGGCTTTGACTTTAGAGGTGAGCAGCTAGATGATGAAAGGAGAGAACAGGGCTGTTTAGAGACCATGTGGAACACCAAAGTCTCTCAGTGTATCAGCACTAGGACAAGCTCATAGCTAGGACTATGCCAGAGACAGGGCAATTACTCTTTGCAGCAACCTTCCGCTCTTGCACACCAATGAGATAGCCATTTGGGTTGAACTGGAGTTTGCATGATTGAAACAGGAATACATAAGAGAAAGTGAAGGGTTGGGCGGGAGTCGGTTACAGTACTACACATATCCAATGGTAAGTGTGGTCAAACATTTTCCTCTTCTTCAACTCCTAATCTACAGCATATGATGCAAGGAAACCTTTCCAGGAGAGGCAAACCAAAGGTTCGGCAACCTATGACCAAATTTTTGGTAAATTATCCAACTGGATGGTAGAGTCACCGTGTAGAAGAGGTCCAAAGATTGGTACATATGATGCTATATCTCTAAAGATATGCACAGTACAAGTCTTCATCCATTTTGTTTCTGTGTCGGTAGCTCCCCCAGATACTTTGAAAGTTCTCCACCTTGACAAAATATGCTAACCAGTAAAGAATGACATGCAAAGACTTATTGTACTGAATGTATTTCACAAAGAACTCCATCCAGGCTCCTTCGCTATCCCAGTTCCTTGCATTGAACCCCTTATTTTCAAGACTTCTTCCCATTGGCCCACACTGGCCCAGATATTTGACAATGAGATATATGCACCAACTTCACTTGGCTCCAACTCTATAATCTTATTTGCTGCCAGTTTTCCTAGCTCAACGTCACCATGCACTTTACAAGCAGCAAGTAGTGTTCCCCAGACCAAAGCATCAGGTTTCATTGGCATCTCACTTATGAACCTCTCAGCCTCAATTAATCTACCAGAGCGACCGAGAAGATCCACCATACAGGCATAATGACGGTAACCAGGCTCAATTCTGTAGTCTTTCATCATTGAAGTTAGAAAGAAATACCCTTCTTCAACCAAACCAGCATGGCTACAAGCAGAAAGAACACCAACAAAAGTCACTGAATCAGGCTTGATTCCTGAGTTCCTCATTAACTCATAAACTTGCAAAGCATCATCCCCTTTTCCGTTTTGAGCATAGCTTACAATCATAGCAGTCCAGCTCACCAAATCAGGTGCCAAGATTTCTTCAAATGCTTTGCAGCAATCATCAACACTTCCACCTTTTGAGTACATCATAACCAGTGAACCTCCTGTCGATGCTTCTGATTGTGATCCTATTTTTATACAATATGCATGCATTTGGATGCCAATGCCAGATCTGTTAGAAAGAGCAAGAACCCCAAGAATAGAAGAAATTGTAAAGGAACAAATATCTAAATCAGCCATCAGCATTTGCTTGAATAGCTGAAGCGCATCTTCCACATAACCCCTTTGAGCATACCCGGTGACCATGGAAGTACAAGAAAACTTATCTTTAAGGGGTAACATATCAAAAAACCTTCTCGCCGAAACTAGATCACTACACTTTGTATACATATTCACAATGGCACCATTGGCAATGCCGAGCTCACCAACACCGTGCCGAAGAATGAAGCCATGAATTTCTTTGCCAGTTTTCACGGTCTGAAGAGAACTACATGCGTTAAGGATAGCAGTTAATGTCATTTCGTCAGGAGTGACGTCCTCCACGGACATCTCTCTGAACAATTCAACAGCTCTATCTGAAAAACCGTGTTCTACAAGACCAGCAATCATTGAGGCCCATGAGACATTATCCTTATCCTCAATCAGCTCAAATATGATATATGATTCCCCTATACTACCACATTTCGAGTACATTGTGAAAAGAGAGCTGCTCACGTTAACATTAGAGATTAACCCCGATTTAAGAGTGTAGCTATGTATCTGTCTACCCAAGTCTAGACAGTCTACAACTCCCAAGACACTAGAACAACAGAACTTATCAGGTTTCAGGTCCTCCTGAAATATTCTTTGAAATAGATGAATTACCTTGTCAGAATCACTATTCTGGGCAAGAACAGAAATCATGTTAGACCATAAACCTAGGTGCTGCAGATTATCAGCCTCTGCAAAGACTGCCTCAGATAGGGAAACTTCCCCTATCTTCGAGTACATATTGATCAAAGAATTTTGCACAACTGGATCCTGATAAAACCCAGTTTTATAGATCCAAGAATGGATTTGGATTGCTTCCTTTGCCATGGCAGGATTAGCACATGCAGTAAGCACACTAGTGACGGTGTAGCTGTTTATCTCGACCTCTTTATTCCTCATTTCCGCAAAGATTCCAACTGCAGAAAGAGGATCACCATTCTGGACGAAACCATTTAGCATGGCAGTCCAAGAAACAACATTGCTGACTGGCATCTGCATGAATTCCTTAAATGCTTCATCCATAACCCCACATTTTGCATACAAATCAACAATAGCAGTCCCCACGAAAACATCTTTTTCCAGGCCGCATTTTATCACTGCTCCATGAACCGTTTTGCCAAACTGAAGTTCCAAGAGTGCAACACAAGCATTCAATACACTAGGAATTGTAAATTCGTTAGGCTTTAAAAGCCCACCCCACATTCGGCTAAAAATATCCAAACCAACCCAATACTCCCTATTTTTTATTGCCCCTGCTATAATAGCATTCCAACAAACCACATTATCACACAAACAATCATAAAACACCCGTAAAGCATCACGAAACCTACAACTTTTTGAAAACAACTCAATCATCCCACATCTTACGTATCCATCAGAGAAAAACCCATTTTTCATCACAAGCCCATAAAGCTGTTCGCCCCACAATGTAGATGTTAAAGCACCACAAGCAGAGAGAACACTGCCATATGTAAACATATTCATCTCAAACCCCAACATGTGCATCCTACAAAATAACCTCCAAGCATCCTCGTACAATAACGCTTTGTTAGAATTTGAAATCATAAGATTCCAGGAAAATGTATTTGGGTTAGGCGTTTCATCAAGCAGCTTCGCCGCATTGTCCAATTTTGATTTACCGTAAGCATCAAGCAAAGAGTTTGCAGCATATACATCGGATTCAAGATTCTGGGTCTTTATGAGATGAGCATGCGCAATTTCGGGTTTTGAGTGAATAATAATTCTGGGGTTGGTGCGTGCATTGAGGAACTGAATAGGGTGCTGGTCTGAGAAATTAGATGTGCTATCAGCTAAGGCAATGGAAGAGATGAATTTGCGTCCAAAAGCTGAGAATTTCCGCTCTAGTTGGTGGCAGCTGACAGAGCTCATTAATGAAATTGGATCATGGGAAATATGCAGGGAGTGGAGGGGTGGCCTGTGAACTGTGCTGAATATTGAAAAGCGCGGTAATGAGATGCGAAGGAGAATTAGGGCATTGGTTCAAAATCCCATTGCTGATAGTATTAAATTTGGACTGTGGGTTTCAAACTTTCAATTTCCAGTGTATTGTTACTTTTAAGTGCAAAAGTGTATTTGTTAAATCTGTTGTTACTAATAATGAATAAGTCATTGTAACAATAAGTTTAATATGGTGTTACGAAATATTAGATTATGGTGGATGTCCATAACTTCTAAATGAATAACAGCCATTACTTTTATTCATTATCTCCATAACTCTCACTAGTCCAATACTTATGGTTGTAACTCCCGTACCTTCATAATCTCTCTCATGATCTTCCTTTATGATCTCAGATGCTTAATGGTATATTTATGGAATTCTTTTGGTATACCTCTATGTAGTACTATAAATAGAGGATGATAAGTCATTTTATAATACACTTGAATACCTGGAAGAAATAAGAATCTCTCCTCTGTTTCTCTCTATATCTCTTATCTATTTTCTTGTTTTATATCGTTGCTTTGAGCTTAGTTTCTTAACACGTTATCAGCACGAAGCACTAACCAAGTTAGAAGATAACGGCCGACAACCTTGATTCAATTTGGTTAAGCCTATGGAAATCTCAGCATCTCGTATGCCACATCAATGTTATGTTTGCTTATATTATACAGGGAGTATCATTTTTCAATTGCCATGAATTCTACAATTAACTTACGTTAGTATTTAAGATTTGGTCTAATTTGTGTTACTTAACAATTTAGTTTCATTTGTGCAGATGTATATATACAAAATACCTCTACTTTCGAGTTGCAAACAAGGGCATATTCCGATGCCTTGACATCATCTCCCATATGTACTGCTCCGACAGTTTGCAAGCCAAAATTATGGAATTGTTAGTTATTGAGAAGATTTCTTATTAATCTTAAAAATAAAAAGAATTTAAATTTTGTATGACTAAGATAGTTCTATTCCCTTTATATTTGATCATGTAGTTGTTCGTGGAAAAGATCCAAGCGAACTCTTACTAAAGTACGGGCAAAAAAACTATTCATTAGAAAGTAGTAAATCATGAAAGGCTCAAGGGTGAGTCCACTTTGGCTTATTATGCCATTGTATGAGAATAAAGCATTGGGTTTGAGTTCTGGTACACCATGATGGTAAGAGTTGGGTCCGAGTCCCAACTCATTATGGCCTATCATGCCTTTATATGGGTAAGGCATTGGGTTTGAGTCCCAATGCACCATATTGATGATATAATGATGATTAAAGAAAAATAATGTATTTTCATGAAAATGAGTGCAGCTTGTCCCACTTGATTTGCTCCATTCTTGAAGCGAATACGATATCGGTGCATAATAAGTCTAAATGAAGATAAGTGATTGACCAATGAACACGGACGTGCCAAAGACCAAAATAATAATAGTTATCATTATGGTAATTATAAAATGGAGAACAATTAGGGTTCTCAAAATAATCCTTCAAAGGTGAAGGAAATGTGTATCAATGTGGTCTGTAAATACGAGGCACGTTCAGATGATTATAGTCCATTCCTTGAAAATATGACTTGTGATAAGCGTTGTAAATGCAGACTTATTCCTGAAAGTAAATGTGGAAATATATATGTGATACAACTTATGCATAAGAATATGCTTATGCATGATTGAATAAATACTATAACTCACCTCTACGGGAGGTTTGAGATAAAGAAAGATAATGAACATTATGGTTACATGAATATGTCATTGGTCGCGTACATGTGATACGCCAAAAAAATATATTGTGCCGTGCCTTATAAAAGGTTATTAAAGGCAAATTTAAAGCAAGAAATAATTTTGCTTATGATGATTTTGACTATGATAATTATTATGATATGAGTTTATCCGTAAAGAAATATTCACCATATGGATGGTATGATAAAAGATCTTGTAGTACGACATAAATTAAGAGCTCCGAAAGAACTAATTTGTCGATATCCGGATGAATGAAATTGTTCTTGACATTGATATTGTAGTAAGTCTCAAAAGAAACTTTTTGAGTTCAAATGTATGAGCCAAAGTGGTTGGCATATTAAGACTATAAATGAAAGGAAGATTGAATATCTTCATATTACTATAATCATACCGGGTAAATATAAAAGGTTACCCGAATTTTCTTCTATTTGTACTACACAAGTATAAGCATGATGATGGAATCACATGTCACAAGTAACATAGAGGTTTAATGTAACAAATATTAGTTGGCACGACCGCTTGGCCATCCCGGTTCAATTATGATGCAACAAAAATTAATTGAGAATTCACATTGGCATATACTGAAGAAATGGAAGATTCTTCAAGAATTCTCTTGTGTTGCTTATTCTCATGATATACGAGTTAATGTTGGGATTGAATCCCTTGATTTCTAGCACGGATAAAATGTGATATATATGGCCCAGTCACCTGCCATGTGGACTGTTTACTATTATATGATTTTAGTAGATGCATCTATTGTATGGTCACATGTGCGTTTGTTATCAACTTGCAGTTTCACTTTTGCAAGGTTGCTTGCTCAAATTATTAGAGCGCAATTCCAGAATGTAAATTATGATGATTTATCTTGATAATGCTGGTTTAACTCCAAGTTGGTTTAGCAGAAAACTGTATGCCTCCAATTATAGCTAAACCATTAGTTATGAGAATAAAACTTTCCAAAAAAGGGAAATTTGGTATGAGATGTATTTTTTTAATATACAACAGCACTTGTACGCATCTAGCCAACAAGTTATGATAATTTTTCCCTATCACAATTGGTTCAAGGTCAGGAATCAAATAATTTCTATCTAGAAATATGAATGTGCTATATGATTTAATTATCCCACCACAATGCACAAAGATGGGTTTCCAAAGAAGTTTGGAAAATGTGTTGGTGACTCTAACATTAGGGGGAGAAAATGGGCAGCTGAAAAAGTAATACGTGGAATGAATTATTATGAGTACATTTAGATCCTCGTACAAGAAAATGTGAACTTGAAGTTCAAGTGATAATTCATCAGCGAAATATTGCCAGGGGCATTTGCTGATCCAAAGCTAAATGTTATACTCCAACTAAATGAAGTCCATGATGGACAGAGTATATGACACGCATAAAGTTTAATAGACAAATTAGTTCCAAAGATAAAACTCCTTGAAGAAGGAGTGGAGCAAATGATCAAGATGGTCACAATAAGGAGGCAAGTGCTCTAGAAGAGCACCGCGACATAACATTTTATAAGACCTCATGGAAGAGGTTCAAGTACTTGAAAATAATGAGATATCGATAAGTTATGTCTTTATTGTGTGATGATGGAACCGGTGTAAAATGATCATTGACGCTATTGTTGATATAATGTAGCACTCACTATTATGAATATTGACGAGGATCTTGAGCTCAAATCTATCATGAAATTGGACACATAAATGATTGGCCAAATGAAAACTACACAATGAAAATTGACTTCACTCGAAAAATGTGAAGTTGGAGGGATAGTCCCAACATCTGAAAGTGAAATAAAAATCAAGTCGATAGACATAAAGACGACTTGTGGCACAAAATTTTTCGTAAATATCCTGGCATTAGTTATATGGAGATATGTTCTCCTGCAGTGGATGAAATCATTTTCAGGTTTTAATTTGGCAATACATGAAAAACCTGATATGCGTATAATAAAAAATCCTTGAAGGATTTAGTTGTTCTGAAGCATATTAAGGTTCCCAAGAAACTTATTAAATAAAGCTTCATCAAATCCTTATGTGGATTAGACCAATCATGGTGTAAATAATTTGTTTTGTGTCTAGTGCAATTGGTGCACTAATGTATCTTGATAGAACCATAGGTATAACAATATTCTAGTGAGATATAGTTTTACTCCTATGTGAATATATGGAAATACGATTAGTGTTATATTACAAAAGGAATCCTTGATATAGATCTGTTTATTGTAACAAATACTATCAAATGCAGGCGTTTTTCTGAAGTTCGTTCTTCAAACAATCTATTTGCATGTGAGGGTAATGCCATATTATTATTCAACAAGGCAGTTAATTGTAGATACTTATTCAAGTCATGCCAAGAAAAGCAACTGACAAAGCAAGTGACTAACACACAACAGACGTGTGACTTTTCTTTGAAGAGAAGATTTCAATAATATTGAAGATGATGTTGTTTGCATAGCTTAATTGAAAGAAGGATATATCGAAGGAGACATAATAAAGCAAATTTCACCAAAGTTCTTTTTCAGAAGCATGATCTTCAATATAATGGTGAAATTGATATTCAACAATTCGTTCATGTGATAATTTGGCTGATCTGTACACTAAGGCATTGCCAACCTTAGTGTTTGAGAAGTTGAAACACAAGATTGAAATGCATTGTCTTCATGGAATAAAGTGATGTTTTCATCAGGGGAGACAAATACGCGATGTACTCTTTTTCCCTTTACATAGGTTTTGTTCCTATGACGTTTTCTGACAAGGTTTTTAACGAGGCCGCAGATTATGTGTATTATAAGATATGCGTACTCTTTTTTTTTTTTCACTAGAATTTTTTTTTCACTGGATTTTTTTCTAGTAAGGTTTTAAGGAGGAACATTATCTCTGGACATCCAAGAGGGAGTGTTACGAAATATTAGATTATGGTAGATGTCCATAATTCCTAAATGAATAACAACCACTATTCTTATCCATTATCTTCATAACTCCCACTACTCCAATACTTATGGCTGTAATTCTCATACCTCCATAGTCTCTCCCTTGATCTTCCTCCATGATCTCAAATGCTTAATGTCATATTTATGGAATTTTTTTGGTATACCTCTATGTAGTAATATAAATAGAGGATGATAAGTCATTTTGTAATACTTGAGTACATGGAAGAAATAAGAATCTCTCATCTCATTCTCTCTATATCTCTTATCTGTTTTCTTATTTTATATTGTTGCTTTGAGCTTAATTTCTTAACACTGTGATGGTTATTTAACTTCACTTAATATTGTACTCAATTTTTCCATGTTTGATTGGATAATACGTTTTTAAAAATATTTTTTCTAGAAAAATAAGTTCCTTAATAATTAGAAAAATGAAGTTCCTAACAGGAATAGAGAAACAAGTTCCATAAATGATATTCCATCTTCATTGCATCTTCCTACCCCCAACACCTCATCTCTACCCCAATCCCCGATCCACCCCACCCTAAAACCACTATCCTTCGATCAACTTTTCACATTTATAGTATTTGTCAAGACTATATATAAATGCTATTAGAATAATATTTTCTGTTTACGTACTAAACACTACTTTCTCCGGCCCACTTTAATTAATTTTTTTGGTATTTTTTTGTGATCCACAATATTTAATTTTTTTAGACATCAAGAAGAATTAACTTCTTTTTTTCAAAGTTGCCCTTGGAGTAAAGACCCTAGGAGTATTTTTTGTATTTCCATCTAATAAATTAATGTTAATATAGTCAATTTTATTGTTAATTAATGCTAAAAGATAAATTCCTTAATATATATAAAAGTAGCAAAAAAATTAATTAAAGTGGACCGGAAAAAATAGTAAATAAGAAAATTACTTATTTTTTTAATAACATTCTTTTGGAAAATATTTTTCTTCGTACCAAATACAGTGAACCACCCATTTATTATGGAGTTAAGGCACATTTGTAGTTGCAGTAATATTGATGATCTTGGACTCTTGATTTTCAGTCTATACTTTAATGTCTATAGATCTTTTATCATCTCATATATTTTTTTAGAGAGAAATGAATCTGAAGAGCTACAACTTAATTGAGAGGTGGATACTGTTATGACTGAAAAACCAGGTGTCGTGCGAAAGTTAGTAAAGCAAACCTTCAACGATGATAAATAAACCAACAAAAGAGAAATATACCAAAAAAGACACAAATATTTAACGTGGTTCAGTCAACTGACATACGTCCACGGCGGAGATGAGCAATCCACTATAATAAAAGAGAGTACAAAATATCGAGAGAACAACCTCACGAAGAGGCAAACACAAGTGACACACTAACACTTGTCTAGTAAAGTCCCCCCCCCTCCCCCCCAAAAAAAAAATGACTCTCAAACCTATATGGCTATATTGTCGATGCTACTGAATGAGAAGGAAGGATCCTCAATTTACAGAAGTCCAAACCATTTCCTACAAGAAAAAGGACTAGCCAAATATGGGAGATTTATAATTTCCTTATACAATAAGGAAAATTCATTTATGGTAAACAAGTTGCCCTTTCCTTCAAGAGATAGGAAAACCAAATATAGTAAGAAAATTAGGACAACACCTAACAATTCTCCCCCTTGACCTGAATTTTCTGACAAATAAACTTGATCCACCTTCTTCACATTTCCTTCAACAAGCCGCATCTCCAAATCTCCACCACAAAGTTTATCTCAACGTAAGTAGCACACCGGTCAAATTTTTCTCAGACAAAATCATGATTGTCAATTATGTTGTGGCTAGTACTAAACCCACCAAGATGAACCTGTCTTGAATCTCGCTCTGATACCACTTGTTATGTCGAGGAAGAGGCAAACCCGAAAATAAAGAACTCCAAATTTTAACGTGGAAAACCCTTCAAATCGAAGGTAAAAACCACGGGATCACAAGGATGCAAAAAGCTCCACTATAAAAATAAGAGGGTTACAAAGGTTCTCCAAATTGTCTATACATCAATTGCCAAACACGGAGCAACAATAGCAACAACAAATCAATTGAAGAAGGAGGAGAAGTCACAAAATTGGAGCTGCTATTTGGGGCTCTAAATCAGAGGCTACAGGCCTCAAAATCTGATCTTTACCATTCAAATCAAACATACGAACACTCAGTCAAAATTTCGGCCCGATCCAACGGTTAACGAATCGGAAAACGTGATTTGAAGTTGGCTGGTTGGAATAAAAATCTGCAGCAAAATAAATACTTTTCTTCTCTCTTCTCTCTTGATGAAAGCTCTCTCAGAAACCACTCTTATATGCTTAAGTCTTTCAAATACTTGTACCAATGAGCATGGAATAATTCTTCAAGGTTGTCCTATTTATAGATAATGAGTGGTGCTTTCTCTTAAATCCAAAACCAACTCTAAATAGGAATAAAAATCGAATCCAATTTTAAATAGGAATGGAAACAAAAGAGAATAGGATTTGGCCATTGGGCCTTTGGCTGGACAACATGGGCATGGGCCCAACAAACTCCCCCTCCAACCAAGGGGCCAAATGTGTCTTCAAGTAGAGGAACTATTAATAGGCTTCATGCCTACCAATTTTCTTCAAAATGTATTCTTATCTGCAAGCTTAACTGCGAAGTCCTCAGGCTGCTCCATATAAATCTCCTCATCTAAATCACCATGAAGAAAAGCAGTATTGACATCCATTTGATCAACCACAAATTCATCAACTGGATCATCCATAACATCTACACCATGATGATCATTTTGATCTTGATCACTATCTTCATTATTGTCTTGGGTTCCTTCATGTGCAATAGGTGCCTTAGCAATAAAAACTGGATCAATATCAACTAAACTCTCATTAATCTGAGAATCTATCTTCTCAGCTTTGTAAATATCTTCAATAGTTTAGTCTTCAAAGAATATTGCATCACGACTTCTAATAAGTTTATTGTCAACTGTATCGTAAAAACGATACCCAAACTCATCTTGACCATAACCGATAAAGATGCACTACTTAGTTTTGACATCCAGTTTTGATCTCTCATCTTTAGGAACATTCACACAAGCTCTACACCCAAAAACTCTCAGGTGATCATAAGAAACATCTTTGGCAAACCAAACTCTATCTGGGACATCACCATCCAAAGCAACAAATGAGACAAATTGATAACATAGGCGACAGTGTTAAATGCTTCCGCCCAAAATATATTTGGAAGTTTAGCCTCTGAAAGCAAGCATCTAACTCTCTCAAATAGAGTTCTATTTATCCTCTCTGCCAAACTATTCAATTGAGGCGTCTTTCGCAGAGTCTTCTGATGACGAATTCCTTGTTCCTTGCAATAGTTATCAAAGGGACCACAATATTCACCACCATTATCAGTGCGAATACATTTTAATTTCTTCCCCATTTGTCTCTCAGCTAAGGCCTGAAATTCCTTAATTAAACACGCCAAATGCTTGATCTTTGGCTTTCAAAGGATACACCCAGAGCTTACGAGAATGATCATCAATGAAGGTCACAAAGTAAAGTGTACCACTTTTTGACTTTACTTTAAAAGGACCACACAAATCAGAGTGTACTAGCTCCAATAAATCGGGCTTTCTTGAGGGAGGATGGCTATGAAAGGAAACCCTTTTCTGTTTGCCAGCTAAATAATGGATACACCTTTTCAGCTTTTCTTGTTTCACTCCAGAAAGCAAACTTTTCTTAGCCAAACACGTAATCCCCCTCTCATTCATATGACTCAATATTATGTGCCACAATTCTAAAAAAGTGTCACTTTCCACCAGATTTATGGAGTCATTAAGAATAGAGCCCTGTGTCATATATAAATGAACAGACTTGACTCCTCGAACCACTACTAACGAGCCCTTGGTGAGCTTCCATTGTCCATTAAAGAGGGCATTATGGTAACCTTCATCGTCTAATCTCCCCGCGGAGATCAAATTGAAAGAAAAGTCTGGAACATGCCTGACATCTTGAAGAACTAACGTTGAACCATTATTAGTTTTCAAACAAACTGTGCCAACACCAAACACCTTAACTTCACTGGCATTTCCCATCTTTAACACTCCAGAATCAACAGGAGTATAAGATGAGAAAAAGTCTTTTCTTGGTGTGACATGTGAGGTAGCTCCAGAATCTACTATCCAGCTCGTCTCATGGGATACTAAATTGATGACATTTTCATCATAAGCAAAAAGAAGGTCATCTCGAACAATAACATCAATATTGTTCTCATTATTTTCAACTTTCTTTCCTTCTCTAATGTCTTGCTTCAACTTGTGGCAAAACCTTTTGATGCGTATTTCTTGCCACAGTGGTTGCATGTAATATTACGGTATTTGGACCTTGACTTACTTCTTCTTTTACCTTTATTCCTCGAGCCTCTTGTTCTATCTCTCCCCCGGTCTTCTGTAACCAAGATACCTTCTTGTGAGGACGAAACCTGAGATTTTCTCCTTACTTCCTCGTTCAACACACCACTTTTGGCATATTCCATGGTCACCTTACCTCCAGGAGCTGAATTTGTCAAAGAAACACGAAGCGTTTCCCAAGAGTTTGGCAGAGTATTAAGAAGCCAAAGTCCTTGTATCTCATCATCTAAATTAACTCCAATTATAGACAATTGATCAAGGACGTTGTAACGACCCGACCGGTCATTTTGAGTTCTAGCGCGCCGTTCAGCTGTTTGAAGACATGAGCAGTTCAATTCAGGCATTATGACTTGTACGCGTGGTCGGAATTGCATTTCGGGGAATTCGGAGTTGATTTGGAAAGAGAATTCTCATTTCGGAAGCTTTAAGTTGAGAGAAATGATTAGGATTGAATTTCAGAGTAAACGACCTCAGAATCGGGATTCGAAGGTTCCAACAGGTTCATATGATGATTTCGGACTTGGGCATATGCCCGAATCGGGTTTTGGAAGACCCGGGAACGTTTCAGCACCTATTGTGGAAGTTGGCATTTTTGAAAAAATTTCATAAGTTTGGATTGAAGTGCATTTCAGTGTTATCGATGTCCGTCTGCGATTCCGAGTCTGGGAATAGCTCCATATGGTGATTCTGGTGTTGGGAGCACGATCGAAAGTGAATTCGGAGGTCCGTGGGTCATTTTGGAGTCACTTGGCTAAAGATAGAAATTTGAAGGTTTTTGAGGAGTTTGACCGGAAGTGGACTTTTTGATATCGGGGTCGGATTCTGATTCCGGAAGTTGGAGTAGGTTCGTAGTGTCGAATATGACTTGTGTACAAAATTTGAGGTCAATCGGACGTGATTTGATAGGTTTCGGTATCAAATGTAGAAGTTTGAAATTCTAAAGTTCATTAACCTTGAATTGGAGTGTGATTCATGGTTTTAGCGTTGTTTGATGTGATTTGAGGCCTCAAGCAGGTCCGTGTTATGTTATGGGACTGGTTGGTTTGATTGGATGGGGTCCCGGGGGCCTCGAGTGTATTTCGGGATGGATTCAGATCATTTCGGGCTGTTTTGCAATAGCTGATGCTGGTATCTGGTGTTGTTCTTCGCGTTCGCGAGGATCCTCTCGCGTTAGTCTGACTTCAGAGGCTCATATCTCGCAATCTATAAAGAATTTGGAGATGATCAAAAAATGAAAGTTGTAGCCCTTTGTGTCTAATTTTCAGAAATGTAAATTATTTAGCATTTGGAGTTTTGCACAAAACGTTATGGCCATTATACTAGAGGATGTCTGAGAAGAGTTTGAAAAATGGTTTTTTGGAATTTTCTTCTTCGTGAACGCGATGGGTCTCTCGCGAACGCGAAGAAGAGTCGTATGGGCATTGTATAAGTGTAAAGAAATGGGTTTGGCTCATTTCATCTCATTTCCTCCATGGGAGCCGATCTAGGAGCAATTTTGGAGCTCCATTTTCATCATCCATATCATGGCAAGTGATTCCACCTATTGCAAGTTAATTACTTGGATTATATCTATATTTTAACATGGGAAATCATGGGAAATTAGTGAAAATTGGGGTTTTGAAGAAAAACCTAGAAATTTGGTATTCTTGGATTTTGACCACGATTTAGGCACGAAATTGGGAGTAAATTATATATTTGAGTTCGTGAGGTTATGGGTAGACTTTATCTTCGAAAAATTTCAAAATCCGGGCACGTGGGCCCGAGGGCAATTTTGTCAACTTTTCGATCGAGGTTAGGAATTGTTATAAATTGGATTGTAATGAGTAATTGGTCATATATTAATGAGTTTACATAATTATTGGCTAGTTTTGGAACAATGTGCATCAATTTGAGTTTTCGGAAGGGCATGGAATAACGGTTATGCAACTTCGGAGCGAGGTGAGTCTCCTTTCTAACCTTGTAAGAGGGAATTGTCCCCATATGTGAAATAAATGGTTATGTGCTCCTATTTGTGGGGGCTACGTACGCACGAGGTGACGAGAGTCCGTGCGTAGCTACTAATATGTGTAAGTCCGGGTAGTCTAGGACCCAAAAGCATGCTATACTTGGAATATTTGTGATCTTATTGACAGTTGAATTTCTTAAATCCTATCGAATTGATAAATGAATTTCTAAGAGGATTAAACTTCATTTTCTTAAATCATTTAAAAGAGAATTGGCCTTTATTTGGATAAATGTTCCCCGATAAATTCTTAATTTGCTGTTTGAGCATGTATCTCTATGTGTACCTGCATCGCATGTATGGTACGCGAGCAGGGTGATTGCTTATTTAAATTTGACCGCGTCGCATGTATGATTTGCGAGCGGGGTAATAGATGCATCTATGGTTCGTGCCGCTCGACCCTCGGCAGTGCACATTTTTCATTTATGTTGGATCGGGCCGTATGACCTCAGCATGAGTTGCGCATGTTTGAATCGCTTGTCTTGAGATTTATTGATATTGCCATTTGCTCTCCCCGACTTGATATAATTGTAAATTAATGGATTATGAATTCGGAGGCTTTAAATAAAAAGGAACTTTTACTTGTTTAGTAATTCATTTGAATCTATTGTTGTCCTTAATAAATCCGCGTGTCATCGCTTTAGTGATAATATTATTTGACCATTAGTAAGTGTCGAAGTTGCCATCTCGTCTCTACTTCTTCGAGATTATACGTGATACTTATTGAGTACACGTTATTTTTGTACTCATGCCACACTTGCTGTGCATTTTGTTGCACAAGTACATGTATTTCTATTGGCCCATTGGGCGTAGCAGCACGGGCGACCCGGAGACTAGGTGAGCTGTATTTCCTCGAGGCGACCCGCAGCTAGTATAGTCTCTCTCTCAGAATTGTATTTACTTTCTGTCCAATTGTGTTCCGGACAACTGTTGTACTTTATTCAAATTCTTAGAAATTGCTCATGCACTTATGACACCGGGTTCTGGGACGGTTACGAAGTATTTTGTATTAATTGCTTATCATTTAATTTGAATTGAAGCGATTATCTTTTATTTGGAAAATTTGGAGGAAAATCATAGATTTCAAGAGTATTAAATAGAGTATTAAAACGAGAATTTAATTAAGTATTTTGGTTGGCTTGCCTGACAGTGGTGTCCGGCGCCATCACGACCCTTAGTGGATTTTGGGTCGTGACAACATGGTATCAGAGCACTAGGTTCCCTTAGGTCTCACGAGTCATGAGCAAGTCTAGTAGAGTCTCGTGGATCGGTACGGAGACGTCTGTACTTATCTTCGAGAGGCTACAGGGCTGTTAGGAGCACTTCCCTTCTTAATTCCTCATCGTACGATTTGATTTCCTTTAAGGCTCATGCCTTCATTTCCTTTCCATTCAATCTATGCGACGTGAAACGCTGGTCATGAATCAACGAGTGAGTAATTGTAATGGTACTACAAATGTAGTGCGGGATGTTTCTCCCTGCGTGGTTGTTTGAGCTATTGTCGTCGCCTTGTGGAAGGATATTCTATCGTTTTAGCTCAGTAGCCGTACTTCTGGGAGCTCTGAGACTAGGCACAAGTTGCTATGATGCTTATGAATGGTGGTCGCGCAGTATTGATGTGATGGTAGGATGCTTGCCTACGCATCGGGGCAGTGAATGACTTGAAGGGAGGTTTACTCAGTGCATGATTTAGAGAAATCGGTATTTTATTTCCGGCGGAGGAAAGGCAATCAGACTAAAAATGATCAGGTTTGGGTTGATGGAGTAACGAGGCTTGGTATTTGCGAGAGTGGTAATATTTACATCAGCGATGCGGTGTCGCCGTCCTCGATTGAATGTGTTAAGTCTGTTGGTGTTATGATCTTCTTCAATTCGCCTTTAGGCAGGGTATTGTGGAATGGTGTCAGGGAACGGCTATCAGAGATCGCGGGGTGCGGTGGTTCAAGATTGAATCGGTATTTCTAGTGTGACCGCTCGAGAAAGATGATCTTCGGAAGGGTTTAAAGTAGTGGCGATCTGTTGGTGCAAGTACACAGAGATAAATATTGATTTAAGGCAACAACTGGGCGGCAAAAGGCGAGGAAGGACATGTGGGAAGTGTCATGCGGTGGTTAACTTCTAGAAGGCCAGGTGTAAGAAGTGGAGGTCGAGTAGTTTCTTGAAGAGGGAAGTTTGCCCAAAGTGGGAGAGTGGCAGAGTGGCATATGGGTTCGGTGACAAGATGACTACACCCCCCTTGAGGAAAGTTTGGAGTGATTTGGGAATTTTAGTGGACGATGAATGGGTCTACGAGCTTAATTTAAAATATTGGCTAGCATACGGCGGGAGATTTGATACGACAGGAAGGAGTTGCTTGATGTGAAGAAGGATACAACATGACTTCGAATAGGAAGATATTATCGCACATTTAGTTGATGTCCATAAGAAGTGAATGGACTAGTACAATTGGTGAATGAGTACGGACTCAAGATGGGTTATTGAAGTCGTAGTGATTGTACCCCGTGCAGTGACGTTGGAAGATGTCGGCGCATAGTTTCCACAGTTGGGGTTGTCTCCGGTGAGCGGATCAACGGTCGTGTGGTTGGCGAAGCTTCTGCGAAGGATTCTACCGGCTACGGTAAGGAGATCGGTCATGTGAATATGGTTAATGATTCAGATTATTCATAAAGGGTTTTATAGAAGGATTTCGGGGAATTTGGCGGTTGATTGCGCAAGGTTATGCCAATAAGAGATAAAGGATCCTGGTGAATTCCAGAATTTGTGTAATAATGGCTTCAGGCTTAGTGGGAGAGTCCCACCGCCTATGATTAAGGATTTCCTGGTTAACTACTTGCGAGGTTTCTGGTTATTAGCATATTGATGAGTTATTTCAGCTACATGAAAAGAACATAAGTGGTAAATTGAGCAAAGGAATTGTTAGAGGTGTACTATGGTTGGCCTTATTTGTTCATGTTCAGACTTGGGGAAGAATTCAGGATTCATGCCTCGTATGAATGCGGATTTCCAGGAAAGTGATTCTGCCGGGTGCTTCGCCGAGGGGGTATTCATGT
The DNA here is from genome assembly GCF_001879085.1 of Nicotiana attenuata. Taxonomy (NCBI): domain Eukaryota; kingdom Viridiplantae; phylum Streptophyta; class Magnoliopsida; order Solanales; family Solanaceae; genus Nicotiana; species Nicotiana attenuata. The sequence goes on from NW_017671017.1 coordinate 363,998, forward strand.
GCTAGAAGATTTATGGAATTAATTATATTCGGGGCCGAGTCAGAGCAGGTGGCTCACAGCAACGGTCCTAGTGGATTCAAAGGGGCAAAGCGTGTGGCTAGTGATTTCGAGCCTATACGTACGGTTAAGAATCAAGCTTGGTAGCAGCTTATGAGAAGGGGCACAGAATGTCCTATGATGTTTTGACTTGCAGTGTAGCCTTTGGGAGGTATGAAATGGTTCGTGGGGTTTGAGACGGCATGGTCTCGTGATTCAGGGTCACTCGGGATGAGTGCGGATGGAGCATGCTATGTGGGATGGAGTATTATTATTTCTAAGGCAATCAAGGATAAATTGGAAGAAGATAAATTGATTAGCCATAGTTGAATTGGCATATTGGTGGCAGTGATCAGTTCCTTCAACGCGATTGAGTTATGCAAGTGAATGGTGGCGGCACGTGTGAGGCTTGTCGGCCGCCGTAATCGATGTTATTCAGAAGTATTCTACTGCTATGGCCTGCTATGCGTAGGCGGACTCCGGAAGGGCGGTGGTAGCTTAGACCACTACTCAGGGATTGCGTATTCGATAGTTATGAGAATTCACTTGTGTGTTGCTATGGTTCTCCTGAAGTGAGATAAGTGAAGAGTTTATATGATGAAGTGTTAATCCAATTGTGGTTACGGATCTATGATGTAAGATCGTGTTCTATCGTATGATGGCATGTTGGGTGCAGCGAGTGGTATGGAATTCGAAGAGAGGATCAAGGTTGCAGTTCGGTGTTGACAAGGAAGTCACGAGCTCGGATGAGCAGGGAAGCAGTCTCGATGTTTAAAGTAAGTGGTATTGCCTTCAGCGTCACCTGAGATCGGTGTTTGTAAACAGGGCTTTGCATCCTTGTTAAGGATTCTTGATAGTTTTTAGCGTTAGTGCGGCCGGGAGTTGGAGGTACAGGTCTGTTATCTGTTATGGAAGGTTGTGGGAGCGTGCCCACGGGAAGGTTGTATGAGTGTGGCCTGTAGCCACTTGAGTGGTTGAAGAGTAAACCAAGTATGAGGATTGTGGTGACATCGTAAATTTAAGAATTTATTCCTGGAGGGCACTCGATTTATTGAGTTATGGACTGTGGATGATTACTCCGGTTATGATGGTCGTTCCTATGTGTTATGAGAGAGATGGGAGTTATTATGGACCTTTGAAAGGTTATTAGCCTAGTTCAGCGCGATCAGGATCAGCTAGAGGTCTGTGGATGGATTCAAATGTGAATATGGGGCTCTATATCAGGCCAGATGTGTTTACTTTAGTAATGCGCTCCTTATGGAGGAGTAGTAAGGGTGCTATATCGTCGTCAGATATTTCATGTAATGATACATTGCGCCGTAGGAGTTGTGAGACGGCTTGGGAAATTGCTTATGTGTTGAGGTTCCGCGTAAAGATGATGTTATATGAGCAAAATGGCTCTTGAGATTCAGATCGTACATCGCACCCCAGTTGTGCTTGAGTTTTGTAGCCTATGGCACTATATGTCTCCCCAGGGATGGTATTATGCACTTAGAGTGTTGGTGACCGATATTCGGCATTTTGTTGTAATGAGCAATTTAGCTCGATGTATACTTCCTTATGTGAAATCTATGTGTGGATCGGGTGGCACGCCGCCATGGATATGTTATTTGGATCAGGTTGCACACCGCAACAGCGAGATGTTGAGTACAGTTCCCCGTATCTGTTTTTATGTGTTTTGTTTCGTCTTTTCCTGAGAGGAACTTATATTAGCTGTGTGCCCGCTTCGCATGTATGATTCGCGAGCGGGGTAATTGGATTCCCTTTTCAGAGTGTATTTTTTTCTTTGTATCGCGTTCGAATTGGTAGCCTATTGGCACGTTGTGGCATCATATGAGACTTTTGATCATGTCCGGGGTGGCTTATTGCCTGAGCAATTCGTACTGGGTGAGACGAGATCGTTGGACTTAGGATCAGTGCAATCTGAGTATGTGAAGTATATTAAAGAGCAAAGGCCCTTATTTGGTTCAGAAAGAGGTGATGGTTCTTGGCAGGGTATAGACCCTATGAATCATTGATTCGACAGTTGGTTATGAATTCCTACACATCTCTTCCATCGTGGTGGTATTGTAAGAGTTAGAGCAAGACCTACGTAGGTCATGAGGTGCAATGGGAGCATCAGATTCGTGGAATTTCGATTTGTTCGATCAGAGGATGCTATTGTGGTCCTGTGAGTAAAGTGGTGCAAAGTGTGAATTCAGCTAAGATAGGCAGACATGTTTGGTGCTGCGTGTAGCTATTGATACGGTGAACGTATGTTTGAACAGGCCTGGCAGAGAATTTCGGATGATGGAATTGGGCTCTAAGGCTTATTTTCTTAAGTGAGAAAGGATATCTTCAGATTGACTGAGCTAGGGCGCCCAGCTGAGTTGTGGTAGCACGGGTAGTTGCTCAAGGTGTTAAACAGTGATTCCAGACAACCCCAGCACAGTTCCTAGCACGTTCGAGGACGAACATATGTTTAAGTGGGAGAGGATGTAACGAGCCGATCGGTCATTTTGAGCTCTAGCGCGCTGTTCAGCAGTTTGAAGCCATGAGCAGCTTCAATTCAGGCATTATGACTTGTACGCGTGGTCGGAATTGAATTTCGGGGAATTCGGAGTTGATTTGGAAAGAGAATTCTCATTTCGGAAGCTTTAAGTTGAGAGAATTGACTAGGATTGAATTTCAGAGTAAACGACCTCAGAATCGGGATTCGAAGGTTCCAACAGGTTCGTATGATGATTTCGGACTTGGGCATATGCCCGAATCGGGTTTTGGAAGACCCGGGAACGTTTCGGCACTTATTGTGGAAGTTGGCATTTTTGAAAGAATTTCATAAGTTTGGGTTGAAGTGCATTTCGGTGTTATCAATGTCCGTTTGGGATTCCGAGTCTGGGAATAGCTCCGTATGGTGATTCTGCTGTTGGGAGCGCGATCAAAAGTGAATTCGGAGGTCCGTGGGTCATTTTGGAGTCATTTGGCTAAAGATAGAAATTTGAAGATTTTTGAGGAGTTTGACCGGAAGTGGACTTTTTGATATCAGGGTCGAATTCCGATCCGGAAGTTGGAGTAGGTCCGTAATGTCGAATATGACTTGTGTACAAAATTTGAGGTCAATCGGACGTGATTTGATAGGTTTCGGCATCAAATGTAGAAGTTTGAAATTCTAAAATTCATTAACCTTGAATTGGAGTGCGATTCATGGTTTTAGCGTTGTTTGATGTGATTTGAGGCCTCAAGCAGGTCCGTGTTATGTTATAGGACTGGTTGGTGTGATTGGATGGGGTCCCGGGGGCCTCGGGTGTGTTTCGGGGTGGATTCGGATCATTTCGGGCTGTTTTGCAATAGCTGATGCTGGTATCTGGTGTTGTTCTTCGCGTTCGCGAGGATCCTCTCGTGTTCGCGAAGAAGGATTTGGCTTCAGGGAGCGAAATATCTGTTGCACAGGTCTGACTTCGGAGGCTCATATCTCGCAATCTATAAATAATTTGGAGATGATCCAAAAATGAAAGTTGTAGCCCTTTGTGACTAGTTTTCAGAAAGGTAAATGATTTAGCATTTGGAGTTTTGTACAAAAAGTTATGGCCATTATACTAGAGGCTGTCTGAGAAGAGTTTGAAAAACGGTTTTTTGGAATTTTCTTCTTCGCGAACGCGACGGGTCTCTTGCGAACGCGAAGAAGAGTCGTATGGGCAGTGTATAAGTGTAAAGAAATGGGTTTGGCTCATTTCATCTCATTTCCTCCATGGGAGCCGACCTAGGAGCGATTTTTGGAGCTCCATTTTCATCACCCATGTCATGGTAAGTGATTCCACCTATTGCAAGTTAATTACTTGGATTATATCTTGATTTTAACATGGAAAATCATGGGAAATTAGTGAAAATTGGGGCGTTGAAGATACCTAGAAATTTGGTATTCGTGGATTTTGACCACGATTTGGGCATGAAATTGGGAGTAAATTATATATTTGAGTTCGTGACGTTATGGGTAGACTTTATCTTCGAAAAATTTCGAAATCCGGGCACGTGGGCCCGAGGGCAATTTGGTCAACTTTTCGATCGGGGTTAGGAATTGTTATAAATTGGATTGTAATGAGTAATTGATCATATATTAATGAGTTTACATAATTATTGGCTAGTTTTGGAGCAATGTGCATCAATTTGAGTTTTCGGAAGGGCATGGAATAACGGCTATGCAACTTCGGAGCAAGGATTGCAAAATTTAGGACAATACAATAAAGGACAAAATAAGGATTTGGTATAATAATGCAATTTTTTTTAGATTTCTATTTATAAAACTAAAAAGTTTAGTAATCTATTCAAACAAGATATACAAATTACTAATAGATTGAATGAAATCTCAAAGAATCCCACGTTCAAGGTATTACTCAATAAATACATATATATATATATCTTAACTTAAGATTGACTATTCTAGCTTAATTCAAATTAAATTATTTTGAATCCTTTTATTCGCGAGGAGCTGGATGAGAAGAAACTCTCACGTCCGGTTCTGTAGTAGAGATGGAATTCAGAAACAACCATCAACTATAACCCCAAAAGAACCAGATTCCGTAAACAACATAGAGGAAGAATGAAGGGAATATCTTATCGAGGTAATCATATTTCTTTCGGTAAATATGCTCTTCAGGCACTTGAACCTGCTTGGATTACATCTAGACAAATAGAAGCAGGCCGGCGAGCAATGACACGAAATGCACGCCGTGGTGGAAAAATATGGGTACGTATATTTCCAGACAAACCAGTTACACTAAGACCCGCAGAAACACGTATGGGTTCAGGAAAAGGATCCCCTGAATATTGGGTAGCTGTTGTTAAACCGGGTCGAATACTTTATGAAATGGGTGGAGTAACAGAAAATATAGCCAGAAGGGCTATTTCACTAGCAGCATCCAAAATGCCTATACGAACTCAGTTCATTATTTCATAATGTAATAGAAAAAAATGTAGAAAGGGCTCTCAGATATGAAACAAAACCGCATGTTTTTTTTTTTGGACAAAAATATTTCTTTTTTTTTCTTCGCCCTTTGCATTCAAAGAATGGATTAAAAAAATGATTCAACCTCAGACCCATTTAAATGTAGCGAATAACAGCGGGGCTCGAGAATTGATGTGTATTCGAATCATAGGAGCTAGCAATCGTCGATATGCTCATATTGGTGACGTTATTGTTGCTGTGATCAAAGAATGAGTCTCCTTTCTAACCTTGTAAGAGGAAATTGTCTCCATAGGTGAAATAAATGGTTATGTGCTCCTATTTGTGGGGGCTACGTACGCACGAGGTGACGAGACTCCGTGCGTATCTACTAATATGTGTAAGTCCGGGTAGTCTAGGACCCAAAAGCATGCTATACTTGGAATATTTGTGATCTTATTGACAGTTGAATTTCTAAATCCTATCGAATTGGTAAATGAATTTCTAAGAGGATTAAACTTCATTTTCTTAAATCATTTAAAAGATAAATGGCCTTTATTTGGATAAATTTTCCCCGATAAATTCTTAATTTGCTGTTTGAGCATGTATTTTTATGTGTACCTGCGTCGCATGTATGGTACGCAAGCAGAGTGATTGTTTATTCAAATTTGACCGCGTCGCATGTATGATTCGCGAGCGTGGTAATAGATGCATCTATGGTTCGTGCCGCTCGACCCTCGGCAGTGCACATTTTTCATTTATGTTGGATCAGGCTGTGCGACCTCGGCATGAGTTGTGCATGTTTGAATCGCTTGTCTTGAGATTTATTGATATTTCCATCTGCTCTCCCCAACTTGATATAATTGTAAATTAATGGATTATGAATCCGGAGGCTTTAAATAAAAAGGAACTTTTACTTGTTTAGTAATTCATTTGAATCTACTGTTGTCCTTAATAAATCCGTGTGTCATCGCTTTAGTGATATTATTATTTGACCATTAGTAAGTGTGTTGAAGTTTCCATCTCGTCTCTACTTCTTCGAGATTAGGCGGGATACTTACTGAGTACACGTTATTTTCGTACTCATGCCACACTTGCCGTGCATTTTGTTGCACAGGTACAGGTATTTCTATTGGCCCATTGGGCGTAGCAGCACGGGCGATCCGGAGACTAGGTGAGCTGTATTTCCTCGAGGCGACCCGCAGCTAGTATAGTCTTTCTCTCAGAATTGTATTTACTTTCTGTCCAATTGTGTTCCGGACAGCTGTTGTACTTTATTCAAATTCTTAAAAATTGCTCATGCACTTGTGACACCGGGTTCTGAGACGGTTACGAAGTATTTTGTATTAATTGCTTATCATTTAATTTGAATTGAAGATATTATCTTTTATTTGGAAAATTTGGAGGAAAATCATAGATTTCAAGAGTATTAAATAGAGTATTAAAACGAGAATTTAATTAGGTATTTTGGTTGGCTTGCCTGATAGCGGTGTCCGGCACCATCACGACCCTTGGTGGATTTTGGGTCGTGACAGACGTCCTAAAAATCATTTATGTGATCAAGGATAGGGCTGCCCTCCTTGTATTTAAAGGTCATCAATTGCTTTAGCAGGAACAACTTGTTGTTCTCAGTTTTTGAAGCATAAGAGTCTCTAGCTTTTCCCACGATGATCTCGCATGTGTCTCATTCACAATATGGTTGCGAACATTATCTTCAACCCATTGTTGTATATATCCACATACTTGTTGGTCGAAATCCCAATCTTCATCAGATATACTCTCGGATTTATGAGCTGCAAAAATGGGTAGATGCATCTTCTTCACAAACAACAAATTTTTCATCTTGCTTCTCCAAACATTATAATTTCTCCCATTTAAACATACCATCTTGCTCATATTTGCCTCCATTCAGTAACAACCTAGATTAATAACCAAGGATCTAATACCACTTGTTATGACTGAAAAAACCAGGTGCCATGTGGAAGCTAGTAAAGCAAATCTTCAATGACGATAAATAAGACAACAAAAGAGAAATATACCAAAAGAGACACAAACATTTAACGTGGTTCGGTCAACTGACCTACGTCCACGACGGAGATGATCAATCCACTATAATAAAAGAGAGTACAAAATATCGAGATATAGAACAACCTCACGAAGAGGCAAACACAAGTGACACACTAACACTTGTCCTGTAAAGTTTCCCCTAAACACGACTCTCAAACCTATATGGCTACATTGTGGATGCTACTGAATGAGAAGGAATGATCCTTAATTTATAGAAGTCCAAACCTTTTCCTACAAGAAAAAGGACTAGCCAAATATGGGAGATTTATAATTTCCTTATACAATAAGAAAAATCCAATTATAGTAAACAAGTTGCCATCTCCTTCAAGAGATAGGAAAACCAAATATGATAAGAAAATTAGGACAACACATAACAGTTACTTATTAGATTAGGTTGTCATTATATTTCAATTATCAAGTTGAATTTGTCTAAAGAAAGTTATGCGGCATTCACCGACTAAAAAATTAGTAACTTCTATTCATTTGCGGGTGAAAGTTTTAATTTTTAACTAAGTTGCCTGTGGTGAAAGAAGTTCCTCTTTGTGATGGAGATGTTTTTTTAACAAACGTCTTCAGACAAAGTGGCTTCAAATTACCCACAGAGCTAGTAACTAATATTGATCAAATGTGTTGGTATATGTGAATGAAAACAAGTTGTTACCTATACTATACTTCGACTAAATTTTTTAGTGTCCTGGCTAATTTATATTAAGTTTAAATTTGTTATAAATAGAGTTTTATTAGATGAATGACTATATTTTAGAGAGATATTAGGGTTTGTTACTTGGTGGCTAAGTCACTTTCCCCTATAAATAGAGGTGTTCTATTCCATTGTAATTGATCCCAAATCAATAAGAATTCTCTCTCTATACTTTTCTCTGCAATGCTCTTCTTCTTCTTCTTCTTCTTCTTTTATTGTTTCATAACACGTTATCAGCACGAGACTCTAACAATTAAGTAGAAGCTTTGGGTTGATCGTCAATTGTTCCATGAACTTCCTTCATGATTAAATTCTGGATTTAAGGTATGTATTTTACCGTATTTTTCTCTTTTATTATATAATTTGATTTTAAATACAAGCAAAGAAAATAAATTTTGATTATAACTCTAATGGGGTTAGTAAGAAATTATAACCACTCGAAGTGGTAAAATTTCTATGTCTTGCCATGATCAAAGTCATGTATGATCGTGAGCACAAGAAGTGAAAATCCGTCCCAATTAATTTGCTTCATTCTCATTCCCTTAAGAGAATGTGATAGCAATATGTGATAAGTCTGAAAGAAGACAAAATTATTACCGTGAAGGTATCAATGGATGTGGATGTGGCAATAGACGAAATTATAATCGTCATCATTGTGATAATGAGAATAATAAGGATTCTCAAAATAATCCTTCACTCTGTGAAAGTAATATTTGTCATCGATTTGACATGAGATTTTATAAAGCACATATAGATGATTATGGTCCATTCATGATGTGAATGTGACAACATCTGATTTATGAATACATATTCATTCTTGGAAGAATATGAATGTGCTAGTGGTAGTGCATATACCACACTCATCTCTAGAAGGAGGTTTGAGATGATATAAAAAAATAATGTCATTATTATGGCATGAATGGTCATTGATCACGTACCTATTGTACGCCAAAATATTTTGGTAATGTGATTATTAAAGAATAACATTAATGCAAGAAACATATCATCTTTCATATAATTTTGACCATAACCATAATGGTATAACTTCTCTTTAAAAGAGATATTCACCATATGGATGTTGATGATATGTGGTAGTACCAAATTAATTGAGAGCTCTGGAAGAGTCAATTATTACTATTTTGGAGAAATAAAATTGATTATCAATAAGGCATTGTGTTGTAGTAAGTCTCAAAGAAACTTAATTGAGTTTCTAAAGTATTCGAGAAAGCAGTTGGTCATACTGAGACTATAAATAAAGTACGACCCAATTCCTCCCTCCGTGAACTGTCGTGACGGCACCTAGTCTCTATGACTAGGTAAGCCTAACACATTGCGGAAATGAAGACAAAAGCATGAATATTAACTATTGGCAACACAACTATCCATTAATCAACTAAATACCACTCGGCTTATACAGTTATCACTTCAGAAAAGTGTCGAACAATACCCAAAACCCGAAAACTCGCAAGTCACAAGATACTAAGATGTCCTAACTCTTCTATTCATCATCTCTACAGAAAGAAAGAGAAATGAACATAAGGGGATAGAGGGGGAATCCAAGGATTTGCGGGCACGGGCAGATGTACCTTGAAGTCTCCAACATGCAGCAACGACTGCAACTAGTAATGAGGCTGGTACGATGAACCTGGATCTGCACACGAAAAAATACGTGCATGAAAGGGCATGAGTACACCACAGCGGTACCCAGTAAGTGCAAGCCTAACCATGGTCAAGTAGTGGCGAGATCAGGTCAGGGCCCTACTGGATTATATATTTAATAAGGTAAAACAGTAAGAAATATTGCAGTAAAATTAAATACTAACAATTAACAAAATGAAATCATAGAAAAACCACACTCAGTACATAGAGATAGCAACATGGGGGATCTCCCGGGATACCGTCCCGTAGCTCCAAACGTAAATGTACATGCAGGTGGATCTCCCGGAATACCGTTCCGTAGTCCCAAAGTAAATATGCATGGGAATCTCCCGGAATACCGTTCCGTAGTCCCAAAGTAAATATGCAGGGGGATCTCCCGGAATACCTATCTGTAGTCCCAAAGTAAATGTGCAGGGGGATCTCCTGGAATACCGATCCGTAGTCCCAAAGTAAATGTGCAGGGGGATCTCCCGGTATACCGATCCGTAGTCTCAAAGTAAACATACAACTCAATCAATGTAAATAACAGTTACAACAGGAAATTCTACAGTTTAGATTAAATTCATATCAAAGAAGACAGGAAATTCTTACTCTAAACATACTGCACAGAGTCCAGGTAGGCAGTTAAGGTAATTAAACAGTTAAGGCACGTAAGCATGCTTTCCTAAGCTAAATAGGATGGCTACATATACTCGTATTGCTCATTTAAAGGAAAACATAGATAAATACTTAATGAAAACGGGGTTTTTCAACAAACAGCACTTGTACGCACTCGTCACCTTACGTACACTGCATTCATATAATAGCAGTACCAAATCCTAAGGGGAGTTCCCCCACACAAGGTTAAGCAAGCCACTTACGTCGGACCAAGCTCAAAAATCAATCTGAAATCACGTTCTTTTCACGAGTATCCAACTTCGAGTGGCCCAAATCTAATCAAATCAATTACATAATGTAAATATGGCTACAAGCAACTAATTTAGCTAATGAAATCAAAGCTAGGGTAAGAAAATAGAAAAATGCCCAAAAATTCTCTCCGGACCCACGTCTCGAAATCGGGTAAAAGTCACAAATTATGAACACCCACCCACTCACGAGTTCACTCATACAAAAATCATCCAAAACCGATGCCTAATTCCCACTCAAACCTCAGATTTTTCGGTTGGGGAACTTTTCCCCCATTTTCCAAACTTCCGCCCTCAAATTCCTTAATTAGATGAAGAATATAACAATAGATTAATGTAATATGATAAAAATCGAGTTAGGATTAATTACCCTATAGTCTCCTTCAAAATCCCTCAAAAAATCGCCTTCCACCGAGCTCCAACTTGAATTTTGTGTTATAAAATTTCAAACCCTCGAAATTCCCTTTTCTGCCCAGCGATTTCCGCTTCTGCGCTCATAGGACTGCATCTGCGGTCCCGCACCTGCGGACGAATCATCGCAGGTGCGAAAGCCACTTAACTGGGCTGGGGCCGCATCTGCGGGCGCTGGGCCGCATCTGCGAGCCCGCTTCTGCGGGTATTGGGCCGCATCTACGAGCCCGCTTTTGCGGTCCCCCAGCCGCACCTGCGGTCCCAGCTGCCTAGGTCCATTTCCGCTTCTGTGGCTACCTAGCCGCTTATGCGGCACTGCACCTGCGGTCCAAAATCCGCAGGTGTGAAAACAACAGGTGCAGCAAAACTTCAGCCAAGGCATAAGTCCTAAACCAATCCGTTAAGCACCCGAAACACACCCGAGGCCCTCGGGACCTCAACCAAATATACCAACCAATCCTAAAACACCATACGAACTTAGTCGAGCCTTCAAATCACATCAAACAACGTTAAAATCACGAATCACCCTCCAATCCAAACTTAATGAACTTGAAATTTCAAAATTCTACAACCGACGCCGAACCCAATCAAACCACGTCCGATTGACCCCAAATTTTGCACACAAGTCATATTCAACACTACGGACCTACTCCAACTTCCTGAATTGGGTTCCAACCCCGATATAAAAAATTCCACTATCGGCTCGAAACTCTAAAAATTCGACTTTCGCCATTTCAAACCTAAATGAGCTACGGACGTAAAAAATACAATCCGGACATGCCCCAAAGCCTAAAATCACCCAACGGAGCTAACGAAGTTGACTGAATTCCATTCCGGAGCCGTCTTCACACTGTTCCGATTACCATCCAAATTCTAAGTTTTAAGCTCTCATTTAGGGACTATGTATCCCAAAATACTCCGAAACTCAAAATGAATCATCTCGGCAAATCACAATAGCAGAAAAAGACATGGGGGAAGCAGTTAACAGGGGATCGAGGCGTAAATTCTCAAAACGACCGGCGGGGTCGTTACATAAAGGAAAGATTTAATATCTTCTATTACTATAACTTATAGCGGGGTGATATATATGTGAAAAGCTACCCGCTTTATTCTCCAGTTTGTACTACACAAACAAAAGGATACCACAATAAAGTAGAAGTTTATTGATATAAGAACCCATATCATAATAAACTTGGAGTTTATTGATAATTGAACGCGTCATGGTGTAAATCTGAAGTTTATCAATATTGATAATTTATTTAGTTGGCATAATTTTTAGCCATGTTAATCTAAGTATGATGTGCAAAAATAAAAGAGAACTCACATGGGTAAATATTAAAGAACTAGAAAGTTCTTTACGAATTCTCTTATGTTGTTTGTTCTTATTAATTAATAGACCAATTAAAATTGGGATTCAATCCCATGAATATTGGAAATATCAAAGATGAATATGGGCCCATTCACCTTCCATGTATACTACATAAGATGCATCTATGAGATGGTTACATGTGCGATTATTATTAACCCGCAACTTGGTGTTTGCGAGGTAACTTGCTCAATAATTTAATTTAGAGCATAATTTCCAGATTTTCTATTCAAGAAAATTTATCTTGATAAGTTGGTTTACATCACAGCTGGTTTAGCAAAATAATTTATTTAGTACCTCCACTTAATAGCTAAACTATTGCTTATGAGAACAAAATTATCTATATTAGTTTGATATAGGTTATATACAAAAGTATATTACATTTTTCCCTCACAAGTTCAGGGTCAGGAACCAAATAATTTCATCTTATTATTATTGATGTGTGGTGTATATTTTGATTAACACCATAACACACAAAGGTGAGTTTCCAAAACTGAGGAAGAAAGTTATTTTTTCTAACATGAGGGGGAGAAATGATAAATAATTAATTTTTTTTTACGTGGAATGAATTATCATTTGTACATCTAGATCCTCGAATAAGATAATATGAACTTGAGGTTCATAAAAAAAGATAATTCATTTTCAATATATTGCAAAGCATGCCAGACACATTTGCTGGCCTAAAGAAAGTAACTATATTCTCATTGCAAACGCTCCTATTAAGTCCTAGAAGGACAAAGTCTATGGTACTCTTAAAGAGTATAGACAAATCGGTTTCAAATGAAACTTCTTAATAAAGAAGATGAGCAAATGATCAAAATGATCATAATAAGGAGGCAAGTGATCTAGAAGATCACATGACATAACACTTCATAAAATCTCAAGAGAGATTCAGGTACCTGAAAATATGAATGAAGAGATCTCTATGTTATGTCTTTATGAAAAAATATTGAAACTGATATAAAATGTTCGTCGACGACATCTATGATAGCGCTAAGTATAGATGATGACCTCAAGTCTATCGAACACATACACAAAAATTTTGGCCAAATAGAAGAGACGCAATTCGAATAGAATTGATTTCATATGAAATACAAGTATTTGGACTTGCAGTTCAAACACTTGAAAGTATAAAGTCAATGATATGTGCAATCAGCTTTCGATATCTTATTTGTCTAGCATGACATGAAAAGTTGATGTGCATCTAAATTAAAGTCTATTATATGACTTATATGACAATCCTTGAAGGATTTAAATCGCTTGAAGCATATACAATTCTTGGTCCTGAAGTACCATATGATAAGTGTAATTTGTGCATATATATATCTTGCTATAACTAAGCATGATAATGTGATAGCGAAATTTTTTACCTCTATGGAGATATTGAAAAGGTTATTCCACGACATTATATGAAGAAATTACATATATACAAGAATGGTGATTTCAAGGTGCAACATATTCATTCAAGTGATAATATGGCTGATTTGTTCACCAAATCTCTACCGATGTCAACCTTCAAGAAACTAGTGTACAAGATTGGGATGCGAAGATTCAAAGATGTGAATTGATGCTCTCATCATGTGGAGTTAATACGCGTTGTACTCTTTTTTCCTTATAAGGTTTTGTCCCAGTGGGTTTTCCTTGCAAGGTTTTTATTGAGGAAACCAAAAGGCATATTTCTAAACATGTGTACTCTTTTTCCTTCTCTAGAATTTTTTTCCCACTGGGTTTTATTTTAGTTAAGGTTTTAACGAGGTAATTATCTGTTGGATAGACATTCAAGGAGGAGTGTTATAAATGGAGTTTTATTTAAGATAAATGTCTATATTTTAAAAAGATTTTAGGGTTTGTTACTTGGTGGCTAAGTCACTTTTCTCTTATAAATAAAGGTGTTCTATTTGTCACACCTCCTTTTTCCTACACCCTGGAAGGAGGGTGTAAAGGAGTTTTTCCAATTAAAGGACAATCGGAACGGGATCTATTATTGATATTCAGAGTCGCCACTTGGGAGATTAATGGCGTCCCAAGTCACCGGTTGAATCCCGATCCGAGGAAATTATGACTCTATTAACAGTTCGCGAACCAGAACTCCGAGTAAGGAATTCTGTTAACCTGAGAGAAGGTGTTAGGCATTCCCGGGTTCCGTGGTTCTAGCACGATCGCTCAACTGTTGTATTTGATTTTATCTGATTTCAAAAACATGTCCAAACTCATATGCTTTTATTAATGAACCGCTTTTATTATTTTTTATTTTTATAAGAATTGCAACGCCGTGAAAATGCATCTCGAACCACGTCGCACCAGTGCACCCGTGATTGTTAACACATTTCGACTTCGTTGAGATTTGGATTTGGGTCACATAAATGTGCACCCGAGTTTAAGAAGGTAAAATTATTAAATGACGCGCCTAAAGCAACTAACGCATTGTTAACTTTGCGAGGGCCATGGAAATTTGCTAAATGGCACGCCTCCAATTCTGAAGGGCTTTACTCAACTAAAACAAACTAGGGATGTTCAAGATTGTCTCCTAAATTACTTTGAGTATTTTTGTGATGCCGAATTTATAGGCAAAATATTATTGTGGAACTATTCTAAGTCAACCAATCCCAACTAATTGCTAAATCTTCACGGCCCAAGACAATTTCACAAGCAAAACAATCACATGGCCACAACATTTAATTTTAAGCTTAATCAACTAACCTAAACAGAGTTCTTAACAATCACGTGATCAATTCAGCTTATGCCTCAAAAACGTTGAATCAAATAAGCAAATCAAAAATAAGAAAAATCTACTCGACATATATAGAACGAAGAAGCCTACTAATATACTACTAGTGTCTAACCAAGAGATGCTTCAAATTTAAAAATCAGTGAAGTGCCACTAACTAAACCTTCAACTATATTATGAAGTCTTCCCCTATATATATCCACTCATATCTCCAGGATAAGAATATGAAACCTTGGGAAGAAGAAACTGCATTAGAGGAGTACATCGTCAAAGTGAAGATATATGTTGAATTGAGTTGTATTACATGTCATATACATATGGACCTTCTTATATTTTAGTGATTTTGATCTGTTCAAACAACCACCAGATTCATTTAACAAACATATCATTTAATTGAAAAAAAAACAGATCAATCATAATATCGAACAACAGATAAACATGGACCTTTTATTAACTTGTAAAATTTGCAGCAGCTCCGAACGATACACAAAGACGAGCACGCCGCAGATGAAAATGAACAGGCGTTATCTGAGGCTCTACACTTCCCTCGACCGCAAAACTATGCCGGCGACCTCGACAGAACTCGAACTCGAATGGTTTCAATTTTGAGCTGTTGTTTTGATCGTGTTTAGCTGATTTTGGGGCTGGATTGGACTGGTTTTCGGAGTGTTTTTTAGAGTGTTTTCAATGGTGATTAGCGGCTGGTGTATCTCCTGAAGAAGATGAAGTCAGGGAGGGGCTCTCGAAGAAGATCGAATTTCAGGGGGTCCTCAATTGCGGCGCTACTGATTTTTAGCGTTATTTTTTGTATCCCTCTTCGGATTTTTTAAGTATTATTTATAGGTAGAGTCTAGGTCTAGGTGTATTTTTGTGTATTTGTTAATTAGTCCCTAGGTCCTTTTGTGTTAAGTACTTAGGGTCTTTTTATTTATTTTTTGTCCCAAAGAATAGTCTAGAAGGGTCCCTAGACTACATAATGACTTCTTTTTTATTTTTTATTTTTAAAAATAAGATAGAAATACTACACAATGCCAAAGCTAATATTAACTAATTAAACTAGACATGAAACTATTTTTGTATTTTCGAAATTATATAAGGTACTATTTTTGTGCTTTTTGAATTTATGAAAAATACATAAACTAAATTTTTTTTGTAATTTTTATTTTCTTGTAATAAAATAAAGTAAAAGATCCAAAATTAATTGAAATAGCTATATTAGGCCTAAATTAAATATTTACGTGCTAAAAATATGAAAAATCTTTGGGAGGGTCAAAAATCACATGTCTACAGCTGCCCCTCTTTGACTGGAAACACGAAGAGTTTTCAGACAAAGAACGACTAGACAGGTTTTTTGACCCGACCCTTATTTGGAGAGACTAAAACTAAGAGAAAAAGGGGAATGTGACCGAGCCCTGATATCTGAGCTGCCTACATATCCTTGGCTATAAAGGAATCAGGCCACGTGTAGTTCAGAAGTGAATGAGGTGATGGAGTGTGTGAAGAGGATGAGAGTCGAGTGAGGTTCCATCCGAGCCTCCGGTCCGTTGTCCCGTTATTACATCAAAATCAAAAATGAAAAAGACTAACTAAGCCTATCAGCTACGAGTTACAAGATTCCTATCTATGAGTCTTCTGAAGCTTGATCTTGAATCTTGGTTAGTTTTTCATGCGGACTCTGATCTGAATCTTGATGCTTGTTAGCTGTAGGTGTTGGTTCAATCTTTTCCAGCTTTTCAAACCAAGACGGGACATGCAGAGCTTGTGACCTCAGCCCTGACATGAGCAGCTCACATCTTTCATTGACTTCTGCATTTGGATTCACTTCTTGTCTTTCTTTTTGTTTTTTTAATTTTATTATTCTTGGATTGTAACTAACTTTGTTGATCATCTCGGACTGCCGACTCGCATTCTTGATGCGT